>NC_142406.1:4354379-4654379 GCF_059441095.1 Idiotropiscis lumnitzeri
AAATGGTAAGCTCTGCTTTCCATTTACAACTTAAAGTAAATGAAAAATCAATAAGCAATTTAAGTGATAACGCTAAAGGCATACTAACCTTTAATCATGTATTGGAGTGCAAGACAGAGGGTTGACTTTTGGGTGGCTCGTTAGGAATTGTTAATTATCATTTGGTACATCATTATGATGCCATATCATTCCATGGATATTTTTTTATACATATCACATGCATCCAAAAAAAAAAAAAAAAAATTATCATGGGTTTTACGTCCGAAATGAACCATTCTGTAAAGTATGTTTAACTTGTTAAGACTCACTTAGAACAGTGGTCCCAAATCTCTTGCCAAGGGGGTGTGCACTATTCATCAGCGTATAGATCGTATTGTGCATACCAACATTGGTTAAATATGCACATGGAAATGTCACGCAGACTCGGCATTAAATTACAGCAGAGCGAAGTGATTTACCCTTAAGATGACAAAGTGTTGTTTGCGTTTGCCGTTTCTAGGGAGGGATATAATCAATATTTGTGTTGACATTCATCAAATAAAGGATGATTGAGATTTTTATTTATTTATTTATTTTTTAAATGAAATGGAAAAATGAGGCAGTTACAACCCCACAGGGCTATTGTTGAAATAAATTATTGTCTTTTTATTTATTTAAAATAATATAAAAAGTATTTTCAACTGACAAGCTAATATTGGATTATTTCATTTCCCCGACAGTTCATTGGAATCTACCAGATAACAAAATGTATTGTCATGACTGAAGGATTAAAGGACTGTGCATGCACACATGCACGCATCCACACAAATCAGATCTGGAGGAAATTATTAATGAAATTAAAATCAGCCAGACGCAGCATATTAATCAATCCCGGTTGCGTATGGTTGATTAAAGACCAGTCCCCGGATACCTGACATTAACTGCTGAGATGGGATATTACATTGTCAAATGTGCAGGAAAACATACCAGCAGGCTTGTACCCTTGACATTTTTTGTCAGTTAATCATTATTTTTCATTTTACACATCATTTGTGATAAGAATTGAGTTCTGAGGATGATCCAAGCTGGAGAAGTGACCAACTGTTACAACTCCACAGCTTTAGGCAACAGGAGTAAAGAATGACAGTATTATATAATGATCTCGTATAGCTTTGGAGCTGTTCTCCATTCATCAAAGCAGTCGCAGAAGAGCAACAACACAAAGCAGGTCACGTTCAACTTATCAATTTGGCTGAGTGATAATCACGAGCACTGCTGAGATAAAGCTCTTAGAAATGACTGAATGAGAAGCTGCCTTCATACATGACACCGCATATAATGACCGTGGCAAAACTTAAAGCTCATTCATCAAGTCTCTGATTTTAACATTGATTAATTTGCTTTTGGTGATTTAATTACTCACCAGCACTGCAACGGAAAATATAATTTGAATTTAAGCCATACATTTAGCATCGCCGCATTCTCAGAATGCTTCGCCTTGAGTTTGTCGTCATGGCGACAGTGAACCTGAGATCCCGGTGTTACAGAGCTGGTTAGAGTGAGACATATTATTGATGCAAGTTTACAAACACCGTTTGCTTTAACCCGCTAACGTGCACACGGACATCTTTATTCAAGTAAGAAAAAAAAAACTGCATTCTTTACCCCATAGTACTTTTATTTAACAAGGCTCACTTTGCTTCATTGCTCTATTTTCGATTCCACGCAGAAATGGTTTGGGCATTACAATATGTAGCGACCTTGCAATGAAAGTATCATCGGAGTCACTACACAAAACAGTCACTTAAGGTACAATAAAATATTTCACAAGGAGCAAAACACACAACTGCAATTTTTGGCTGTTAATCTACATTTTTATGAATACTTTTGTGTTGCACACTGCGCTTGCAATCCCTCAGTACATTATTTGCGTTCAAATGAACACGACCGCCCTCGATGGAGGGGGTGTATGTCATAATGTGTGCACACGCTGTGAATGGCATTGTCATGATTGAAGGATTCGCCTGTCAATCAGTCAAACCACTTGAACCACTGCTAAACCCGTGCACTCGGGGGAAATCACCACCACATTCAAATGAGATGCTGTAGGTTCTATGTCCACCCTCGTGGCTTCCTCATACCACTATGAACCTGTCTTCTTATTTCGGCACCACAGGATTCTGACAGACATTTAATCATCTTTCCCGCGGATCTCCTGAACGTGAGAAATTCTCTGCTTGGTTTACCGCCTCATGACACAAGCTTTATTGCAGCGCTGAATCTCGGGCTACAGTGTTCAGAGGGGCAAGCTTAAACATCAACAAACACTCATCTGCTCTTTGTGCGATGGCAGTGACTGCACGATCATGGTGGTGTGTTGTTGCTTTTATTCAGCCTCGGAGCCAAAATAGTCTTTGTTTGAAGTGAAGTTGCCAAGGTTACTGTTGTCATGCCAATCCACACATCATGCCACCCCGCACACTCCTCGCCTCTGACATTTGAAGTGGGGACGCAATACGGAGCAACTCGAACGAATCACGGCGACGCTTTTAAAAGCGCCAGCATGTCACGGTGTGTTAAACCGTGTGTTTGTGTGTGTGTGTGTTTGGTCGCAGCATTTGTCGAGACTTGTGGATGCGGAGAGATTATCATTTCGAGGACAAAAATCATTTACATGTTAGTAAATAAACCCCCTCCCGTACTGGCCTGCGGAGGTATAAACTACACTACCTAATAAAAGTGCAATCAAACTGATGAGTCAAAGGCCAACACTCTGTTGCCTGTCCACAATGGAATACATCCCAATGAGAAGTTGTCATCGCATCAGCTGTATTACAGAAATGGTGGGAATTAATGCAGCAAACCATCCAAAGAAAGCTCACTGTAGCATACACAGCCCATATACTCTATGAACTGTACATACATACATCGGACAGCATAAATTCCTATGGTACACTTCTTAGACAGTGGCAGCTATATCCCGTTAGTGTGTTGTTCCGGCTCATTTCACTTTGGAAGGTCACAAACTGTGTGACAGCTGATTTCAGCATTAAACCACAATATCATCTCGTAAAGCTCAGGCGTTATATTTGGAGGATTGTGTTTCTGTCACAGATCAAGGCAGTCCGTCTCACCGGGATGCCCATTTTAGGGTCGGGAGGGTGACAAATTTTAAAAAAAGGCATTGATTAACAAAGGCCGGAAGTTGATTTTAGCCCAGCTCACGCATCGGCTCATGCGTGTGATGAACCAACTCGCAAAACGGGGAAACGACAAAAATTGCTTCTGAACGTGTCAAAAGCACCACTTCTGTTTGTGTATGAAGAGAGATGTGAGACAGCAGTGTGCGTTCAAGCGTGTCTGTATTTCCATATTCTGACATTACGTAACCTGCGCCTTCCGCCTGCTAGTGGGGCATACCATTACAAGAGGGTGGGGGGGGGGCAATACCACAATCCCTATAACAACAATTGTGAGTACTTGCATTGGGCACATTTGTGAAGAAAAACAAAGAAGAAGAATGAGTCGAAGAAGGAGACAAATAAGAAGTAGTAGACAAATAAGGCCATTATAAGGTAAGCTGATTGGAACAGTAAATTTGCCAGCATCTCACCCGCAGCGTCGTCAAGCATGAATTGTATTTTTTTGGGGGGGCGGGCTCGGGGGCCGACAATTTTTATGAATAAGGCCGGAGGTTTAAGGCCGGAACGTTAACAAGATTCCGACCGGAGGGTGGGGGACTGACAGTCAAGAAAGGGTCAATTGCCCAGCCTCCGGTCTGTCGGGATCAAGGCAGCACTCTGTGTTGACTTTCTCCCTGTGCTTTTGGGAATTCACTCCAGGTGTTTTTGCCACATTCCATTAACAAGCATGTTCGACCTTTTTTGGCTCTCGATGTAAATTTGAGCCTGAACGAGTGACCGTGAGTGTGAACAATCGTCTCTTTATGTTCAAGCCCCAGGGTACCACCCATCTCTTGTAGCTCACTGTTAATGGAATATTAGAACTAAGAATGAAATAGCTCACAATGTGAGTGAAAAAGATAAAACAAAATTCTCTAAATAGATACATGATTTCAATCATTTACTTCCTTTCAAATATCGAAACACAATCTAAAAAAACTGTATAAGGTGTTGTACAAATGTAACATTTCGTCATCACACAAAAAGCCAATAGAGGTGAAATTCAATTACACGCAAAAACAGTGTTTACGCTGAAAGCTTACAACACAAATCAATTCCTCACGTCAAAATCAGCAATTGTACTCCTCAGTTTCATGTAGCCTTGTCCATGTGGCAGAAAGCTAAGGCAACAAACTTCAAGGTTAATGTACCGGTAGTCCTATTTTCTAAATTAGCTAGTTTGGGTCACATGAAGTGACGGACCAATTTAAGAATATATTCAGAGGAGCTATGAGGAGGAGCTGCGCACAGCCAACAATAGTATTTTTTATTGACTTCGATGACTTGTTAAGTTGGTGCAGTGGTTCTGATACATGCTCCACAGACAGTCCATTTCCACCTTTTTTTTTCCCACTCTCACAGCTAGAGTTTATTTAATAACTTTTACAATCGCTTTCATCTGCATCATGAGTTGAAGAATTGCACACCTATTAACATAATTGTGATTATAGTTTGCAGTCCAGCAGAGACAAAATAGATATGTTATATTCAATTGTTATAACTATGTAATAATACATTAACTAATTCTCATGCACCCAAATTTGATTGATTGATTGATTGATTAAATTCTGATTGATTTTTTTCTACTCATGTATGTTGGAATGTCGCCTCAATGTTGTGGAGCACTCCAAACAAAGATGGCATGTGCAGAAACACAAAATATCCTTTCAAAACAGTTTGACGTTACTCACCATGCTGTCATAATGTATTAACTCCAACTCGTAGTCCGGAAGAATATCGGCCCTCTCATTCACCAGAGCCAAGGCCATCTTAGCGGCAGGGAGGCAGGCTTGCCCCCCGGGCCAGCCTCCGCTCATTGGGAAGAGAGCTCCGATGTATAGCTTCTTCTTGCCGAGAGCTGGATAGGGGCAGAACAGGAGCACAGCGAGGGTCAGGGTCAGACACAAGCCGGGGGCAGACCTGCTGTGAGGGCTGCTTTGCCAGACCGGAGCCATGCTATTGGAGGTTCTGTGGTACAGACTCGAAGGGACTTGACAAAGTATATTGTACCAGAACTTTGGAGCTTGAAGCGGGTCTTGTGTGAGTCGGCCAGAAAATTAATTTCCATGAACGCTTTTGATTTGCCTTAGGAAATGGGGTGACATTTGGAATATTATTTCAATGACGGAAATTTGATTTACATAGTCCTCTTTAGATAGTTGGAATTGGTCTGTATGCCAAAATGCATAGTAAGTTCACTTTTTCATTATATAGATCAGAATAGATGACTCAAAGTTAGCCCATAAGCCAAACGGAGGAAATTCCAGAGAAAAGAGCAAGATAGAGTTCGTCCCAACTTCTATATGAAGTCCAGATTTTCAGCTGGCTATCACCTTTAAGATTGTTTCTAAGACTCAGTTTTTTTCCCATTGACAAATAACGGAATCCATCATGAAGAAAGAAAAGCTTGAAAGAGTCTAATTTTGCTCAGATCCGCTCTGTATTGGTTCGTCAGCCCGCCTACATTCTCTGCTTTCTGGTCCAAAGGCGCATTACGACACACGTTGGCTCGGGAGCGCCGCAGTACATGAAGCATCATCTGTTGGTTTCCATCCGGAGTCGCCAAGTAAGATGAGCGGGACTCGAGAGGCGCGGAAAGGTGTCAAAACGGAAAAGTATCCCAATTGTCGATCCACGGGAGGTGGAATACGGGGGAAGAGCAGAACGGGAGGTTCGCAGCTCAACGTGTCCGACTGAGGTTTGACTGCAGCATCGCAGCAGCCGCGTGTGGGAGCGCGTGAGAGGGGAGAAAGAGGAGGAGGCGGGTGAGGGAGAGGAGGAGGGATGTTCTCTCTGTTTCACAAACCACTTTGAATTTGCAATCCCATAGCACAGCCCCGCTCATTTATCTCGCACCCTCCGATCCCCTCCCACTCACGACTCCCCGCCTACCTTCCTGCCCGCACTACCAAACAAACTATATCGGGTTATTTTACACACAACGCTTTCAACCCAATTCTATTAAATGCTCTTCATTAATCAATCATCATCCAGAGGAGAGAGGGCCAATTTATATTTGTCATGTTCGTGAAGACTACCCCTTACGGGCCGCGATTCTAGTGCCATTGTTTATTTCAGTTCAGTCTCAGCTATATTCTTCCTCCTTTGCACATATGGAGCCATTATTGTAGCAAAACCATTTACAAATGTTTATTTCAATCCACAAATATGTAAAAAGAATCTGTATCTGTAACCACAGTCACAAATGTGTAGAATGAATCGGCAAATGCGTGACTGAAGTCACAAATGTGTTCCAAGAGTCTACAAATGCGTGATTGAAGTCACAAATGCGTAACGGGAATCTACAAATGCGTGATTGAAGTCACAAATAAGTACAGAGAATCTACAAATGCGTGATTGAAGTCACAAATGCGTAACGGGAATCTATGAATGCGTGATTGAAAACACAAATGTGTACAGAGAATCTACAAATGTGTGATTGAAGTAACAAATGTGAAACAAGAATCTACAAATGCGTGATTGAAGTCACAAATGCGTAACGGGAATCTACAAATGCGTGATTGAAGTCACAAATAAGTACAGAGAATCTACAAATGCGTGATTGAAGTCACAAATGCGTAACGGGAATCTATGAATGCGTGATTGAAAACACAAATGTGTACAGAGAATCTACAAATGCGGGATTGAAGTCACAAATGTGAAACAAGAATCTACAAATGCGTGATTGAAGTCACAAATGCGTAACGGGAATCTATAAATGCGTGTCTAAAGTCACAAATGTCTACCGAGAAACTACAAATGCGTGATTGAAGTCACAAATGCGTAACGGGAATCTATAAATGCGTGTCTGAAGTCACAAATGTCTACCGAGAAACTACAAATGCGGGATTGAAGTCACAAATGCGAAACAACAATCTACAAATGCGTGAATGAAAACACAAATGTGTAGAGAGAATCTACCCATGCGTGACTGAAGTCACAAATGTGAACCGAGAGTCTACAAATGAGTGATTAAAGTTACAAATGTGAAACAAGAATCTACAAATGCATGATTTAAGACACAAATGAGTGCCAAATATCTGTTATTGTATGCGCAAACACATGGTTAAACGTACACAGAAATCCGGCCTCTTGATTGGCTGCGTTTTACCGCGTGACTTTTGCTACAGTCCTGCCGTGAACGAGTCACAAATGCGTGTCTGGAGACTTGTGTGTGGCAACGTAGCCAGACATTCAGACCACAAGGGGGACGTACTGAATTATTTTTTAGAGCAAATATGTTGGAGAAATAGTACAACACCATGAAAGAATATGTTGTGGGGGGGAAAAAATTGTAAACCATATTTGGAGGTACCGCCACCTTTACAAAATAGATTACTTCGCTTGATTTGTGCTTGTGTACTGAATTTTTAACAAATGCCAAGTAAATGTTTCAAGGCTATTTTCCAGACAGATTTTATGTAACTACTTCAAACATTATTAATACAACCATCGTTACCGAGTCAGCAGAGCTGCTCTCTACTGGCGCTAATGTGACATGCTGTTTCCATCGATCACAGTTAGGCTTCGGACGCATTCCATAAGACTGCGTTTTACAGTATGCATTTTATCTCATTTTAAACAATTCTGTCATTTGTTGTTATTTGGAAATATCTACTGTGATCATTAACCAAACAATGAGAACTGAAACTCTCTTGAGGCTTAATTATATTCAGTTGAACTCTAAAGTTGATCACATTTGAAAATTATTTTCCTATAGAGATTGATTATGAATGGGTGTGGTTTAGTAATATTCATCATAATCTTTGCATACAAAAATTAATTGCATTTGTTCAATTGGAGATTCCAATGTAATGTCTAGTTCATTTCTGGGGGGGAACAAAAATAATAATCATCACTAGTACATAACCAAATTAGCTGGCCACTGATAAACTAAGACAAACACTACATTAAATTATGAACACAAAACAAATATGAGTACTGTAATTTTTTGTGGAAAATATACTGAGCATCCTTCTACGATTTTCTTCATAAACTGATTAATAAACAACGATCAGTAGCTTATTATATTTTACGTTGTCTTGCCGCTATTTGCGGGGGGACAGGAACCAAGCTCTAAAGTCACGATCCTCCATAAAATTTTTTTTTAAAAAGTTCATAAGTGCATTCACGGACACAAGAGTGGAGCAAAGTACTACTTTTGTCTAAATCAAACTCCTCAACTCAGTTCATTTTAATTGGCAACAAGGTGCCACACAATGGAGGCAAAGCACTACTTTTGTCTAATCAAAGATCCTCTTCTCGCTTCAATATGCCAGTAGTTTGTTGGACGAAACAAATTATTCAGTGAAAACCGGGTAGAGGTTCCCTAAAAAACAAACAAACAAAAAAAAATGTAATCTAAAGATTTTTTTTATTTTTTTATAGTCCATACAGTGGGTCAAAAAATAACTGGAATTTGTGCTTAACAACGTTATTGCTGCAGTAAAATTAAGTGTAAAACTACTGTAAATAGGCACATGAAAAACGGGCTCTAAAAATAAAAGATGACTTGAAAGACAGTAAGAACGACAATAAATGAGGGTGCCTTATTCTTACATACATATAATAATAATAACACTTTAATAATATTCTTATGCAACTCCATACTGGTTAATTGCACCCAGTGGCATGTTTCTGGCATGTGCAATACATGCAGCTGCACAAAGTGACATCGCGGCCCCTGGCACAAGCCCCCCTATGAAAAAAAAGAAATGACAAAGAAAAAAAAATTGCTACTTTAATTAGTTTTTTATTGCATTAAAGCATGACCTTCGTCGTTCATCTTCGAAGATCTATGAGATACACGGTGAACACAATTCCTCTGCTACTGCACATGATACAGAATGAATCATGTAATCAGCACTTCATTGGATATTTATGGTAATCCTACTCTTGTGATTTAGCACAGTCAAAAGATTTATAACTACGACACGTAATGAAAATAAACCGGGTGGTCACTAAACAGAAAATGAACGTTGCTTGCGGTAGATGGAAAATTAGAACAGCAGGTAAAGCACAAAAATACAACTTCCACCACGACTGTTAACACAAAACATAATTTAACACAATTAACACTGCCAGCCCAGATAAAATAAATGTACTTTTTGGCTTTTATATCCGTCAATGGCAGCGAAAAAAATGGCATGCCGGGTTAGGACCATTGTGATTGCGCAAGATTCTTAAACACAAAATTACACTGACGCACAAATTTAAAATATAAAGAATGTCAAATGAGTTAAGCAGCAGTGAAACAATTTCCCACACACAATTAATATATATATTTTTTTTTATTAGGAGTGACGTGTTTCACTAAGTGTGTGTCCGTGCATTCACTAAGCAGTGCTCCAACCGATTCTGATACTAGCACTTCATTCGTTTTTGTTTTTTTTTTCCCTCCCTGGCCGGTCAGTTCTGGCATCCTCGACCAATTTGTTGTCATTTGCTCCCGTCTGCAGCAGCAGGATCCATCTTGCTTTGCGTCTTCCCATTTCGGTTCCAGGCAAAGCGCTTTACCTGGCGGGTTTTCATTTTCTTAGGTGGGTCGATATATATCTCCGTGCGCCTCTTCCCTTCATTTTGATTATCCATGCTATAGAACGGGAGACATACTTTATAGCTGCTCTATTGCTGTGATTTTAGAGAAGGCTGCTCTGCATCCACAGCTTGTTAAACTGCGTTCCAAGGACGTGACTAAGGACAATGATTTCGGAGATGAATTTGGAATTTTGCGAGCAACGTCTTCCAAATGTAGATACTAAAGCTGATACAGAGGGTAATTTACTGTAATTGTTAATTTAGTTTTTTTTCCTCTTGACATGCAGGGAATGGCCATCAGGGGGCGGCACTGGCTCACTTGCCTACACTGGCAGTACGTCCTCGGCTGTCATGATATCTTTGAAGTACTGCACTTTAATTCTCTTTGACAACACATTTCAATGATCACATCTTTGGGACTGCGTTTCCCGATGAAAGCGATGTGAGGTGCGAAATTATTTTTGACATTGCTATTTTGCGAATGTTATTATTAGTGGTCATATTCTAAAGTAAATGAATGCACTATTTTCTGTGATTCTCTATAAGTACATGTTCAAATTCATTGCGTAACTTTTCTTGGGAAAGATTGCAGCCGTCAGTTGTAACAGGAAGAAGATGCGTGAACCGAGTGAGAACAATAGTCAGTCAGTTTTATTGGTTAGCACCCGCAAGCGCCAAAATCTCTTCGGGTGGTTGGAATTTACTATAAACGAAAATGTTATTTAATCATCAAGCAGAAAAACATCAATTGAAGAATCGACCATTTATCGGTAGGGATGCTATAATAAGTAAGATTATCTTAAAAATGGCAAATATTGTCACTGTTAAAAATTTTGGGGGGAAAAATGCCATATGTCCAATTTGGTACGTTTAACGTCACAGCCTCCTGTGCAATCCAACACTACAAAGATATCAACTAAGTCATGAATGAACTTGGATCCAGTATGCCAGATCAAATCTTATGCGGTCATTTACAAAGGAATGAAGGCTAAGTTTGATTCTGCATTTCTCAATGAATACCAAGAAAAAAAAAACAAGCAATGTACGGACGGGTAAACAGACATTGCACTCTCAATGATCCATGTAATTGGTACTGGCCTTCCTGGCAAATGCATCCAGAAGCTGCAATACATCCAAAACGGCGCCAGCAGTCCCAATGCCAGGCTGTAAATATGAGCGCAAAACCTGTGTCCTTTACTCACTGGACTGGCTCCCTGACCCATTCCGGATCGATTACAAAATTCTGCTGCTCACCGATAAATGCCTCAGTGGTCACACACCTCCACTTAGTCACTGATGTGCAGACAGCCTCCTCCTCTGAATTCCCGCCACCACGCTCTGCGTCATGGGAGACCAAGCCTTCTGCTCGGCTACACCTCCCAATCCAGCTAAGGGCTGGTTGAATTTGTAAAAACCAGACCATGAAAGGTAGGTTTAAATCACCCCTCTAGAATGGAGTAAACACCTGGGTCCATGTTAGGTTTAACAAACCTCAAAATGGCATCAACCTAAGTGTGATTTGAACAAGGGTGAATGGTAAATAGGAAAAGCACGAATGAGCCAGCCCATCTCAAAGCAATAGTACATAACTAAACATTTAAACAAATGATCCGATGTTTGTAAAACAGTAGTAGAAACACTGTCATCATTATTGTTATTACACGGTTATTACACTGTTATTCACACGATTGTATCTAAGAAAAAATGACACAGACAATTAGACCTAAGAAACCAACCAAGACAATGCCAAGCCAGATTCTACATGCGGTGCAACAGCGTGGCTTCATAGTAAAATGTCCCATTATTAGACCCGTCTCCCGTTGAAAATGTGTGGGGCATTATGAACCACAAAATATGACAACGGAGACCCCGGACTGTTTGACAAATGAAATTCTCAATCATCTACCGACCTACAAAGCTTCAACAATTAGCTTCCCCAGTTCCCAAACGCTTAAGAGTGTAGTTGAAAGGAAAGGTGATGCAACACAGTGCTAAATCTGTCCGTCGCTGCTTCTTTGGATCATCTTTTAGTCAACAAATTCCAAATGAGTGAAAAAAGTTTAGTAGTGTAAAGATGATATATTTTGTCTTTGTTTTGTATTGAATTGATAAATGTTTTCTCCGTTCTGGATTTTCACCGATCGTGGGAGGGTTTGGAAAACATCCCCCGAGAAAAACAAGGATTCACTGCACATACTTTTTGACTTATTTGTTTGGTGATGTGCCCAGACATTTTTCCAAAGTAAAATATGTGCCTTTATGCAAGTTCGGAAAACCTTTCTACAATTGTAAACAAAACAGCAATAAAAATCATACATAAATACATCTGAAATGACACATGTAACACGTTAATAAAAAAAAATAAATCAAATTCTCTCTTCTAGTTGTTTTTTTCCTAACCTGCTCAACGACAAACAAGCCAAAAACTGTGCATGGTTAAGAAAAAATAATAATTTTACCCCTACATATTCTAAACTCTTACATGGATTGCCCTGTCTATTCAGATCATCTAACGTATCACATTTAGATTTGAATGAGGTGACCATGTCATGCATGAAAAATAAACCGAGCTGGCACACATTCTTTCTATTTCATGCACAGACATGAACAATCTCACGCTGCTCTCTGTCAAAACCGACCGTCAGGGTTGGCTGCATGAATCCGCATTGGCATGCAGCTTTCCGCATGCGGGGCTCCAGACACAAATGTCAGCCTTGGTGACGACTGCGCACACACACACACACTCACACACACACACACCAAAAAACTCAACTGAGAGAAGGCTGTTGACAGCCAGAAAATACTCTGAAACAGTGAGTTAAGTAAAATATGTTTGCTATCAGTGAACAAAGCTTTTTAACAGTTTTCATCTGCAGAAAACTTACACAAGCCACTATAGACTTGATAAAATTCAAAATTTTGGTGCAATTATTGATGAGGAATGGAAGGATTCAGAAGAAAATGAAAATTAATCTGGATAAATAAAAAAATACATAAAATATAAGGGAAAATACCATCACTCAAATGGCCTTAGTTTCTAATCTGATTAATAACAGACAAAAATAACTGGCACATTTGATTAAGATCAATTGTGTCATATTTGTTGCAATTAAATACTGCATATTAAATCAATTGTACTTTATGTCGTTCTTACTGATCAGTGATTCTAAACTGGTTGGTCGGGTTAGTTATGCCAATCATTTGCTACAGCTCCAATTCTTGCAGTTGGTGACTAGTTAAATATTAACTGTTGACATGCTCCATGGCAAATGGACCATGTAAAGCTTTGAGGCTGTTCGCTGTCAGCATTGCACACATGATATGAGATGATAATATGCACTAAGTGCTTCTACGGCGTCCTCCCTCCACCACAATCTGCCAAATCTATTGCCCAGCGTTTGTCTTCAAAGTGGGCCACGCTACCGTATATGAAAACCACTGTCACCAGTGCAGCCATTAAATTAAATTACTCTTGCGACTGGGGGGGAGCTGAATTAAGTCAAAACCTTAACTACTGCATTGCGTTGGCCTTGTACTGCTACTCGCTCCAGAAAATAAGCGCTTTTCACCTTCCCGGTGGACCCCCGCACACCTCGCATATACAGCCTGTGCCTGACATCTGTTTGATGATCATAAAAGTGCTTGTTACAGCAGGGGGTGGAGGGGGTGTGGGGGGGGGGGTGTTAAACAGATGCTGTTAGAAAGCAGAGTGAGTAAGAGGAAGAAGAGGATCTTTAAGTGTTGCTCGTGCGACAATCTTGGTAGGACTCCAGAAGCTGGGGGCTACATCTGATATTCATGGGCTTTCTGTTACCGACTCGGCAGTAAGACTTGAGGGTTGGGGGGGGGATTAAAATAGAGCACAGGCTCAAAGTGACAATGAGATGAGAGAAACAGCTACCGGCCTGCTTCAATCTATACTACCATTGACTTAACTCATCAGAGTTAATGTGCTGCACTTGTCAGAAGGAGCCCACCTATGGTGCACAAATATGCGTATTTAATACGTGGTTACATGCAACAAAGCAATAACGGTGCCACAGGAGCAGTTGGAAGAACTGATTAAAATATTCTGGTATATATCAACTATCTTAGTTTAAAATTAGTTGGACCAATGGATCTTCCAATTGGCCAGTGGCCGTGCCAAGGAGGGAGTGTTGTGGCGCTCCAGCTACCCGAGGATTATCTATCAACGTTGAATATTCATTTCAAAAACAGAACAGCACCTGTCGCGAATGTTTAGTCGTAAAAAAAGAGCGGTGACGCATTAATAGAGCTTCAACGTCACAGCACCCAATCAATCGGAGTCACTCGTTGCCTGACTTGTTTGTGTCTATATCTGCCCGTCTTTCTTCCGAAGTCAGCTTGGATAAGTCGCAGCTTCCCACTATTTGAACACGATGAGTTTTTATAGGAAATAGATGGACGAATGTGAGTCGAAGGGAGCCAAGCCACCACAAAGGCGCACTTGAGCTACCATGGAAACGAGGCACTAGCCGGGCAATTTGGGGCTAGCATGGACAGCTAAAGCCACCGCAACATAAAAAAAAAAAAATGACAAAACTTATCCACAGCATCCTATGTGACTGTTCTTAATACATCTTGCGTAGTTTGCTCCTTCTTCTGCAATAAGTGGACAAACAAATTACGCCTATTGATGCAGCACCAGAAACTAGGGTCTTATAAAATAAGAATAAGTAGATGGATCCTAATTTAAGGTCAGTACTCTTCTCCGGCAGCAACCGACAACATTTCTTGCTATCCATATATCGAGAGAAGAATAACGAGCTTGGTGTTCTTCGCTTCTGAATGGCGCAGCGGGCCGCTTTTCCAGACCGGACTTGACTGGGGGGGCTACAAAGCCCTCTATCGATTGCAAACACCGCTGTTGCACGGGTTGCCAGGTCACACGGGCCAGAATGTTGGTCTGCGTGGGTTTTTCTGGATCACTGCAGTGCGGCACAATTGGCTCAACGCGATGCCAAGAGCCCTGCAGGCCAAGAGATGAGATGGTGGAAAGTGTGAGTGAGTACAATCGCTCTGGTGCAGGAGACGCAAAGCTCTCAAAAAACACACCGATGGGTAGTTGAATAAAGGAGCCATTAAAAGCTCAGTTGAAACACTGGAGTGGCCTTTCGGTTAAAAATACATGGAGGGGGACTTCGCAAGAAGTTTTCACTGTTGTTTTTTTTTTTTTTGTGATTCATATTGGAAAATCTAAAAAAAAAAAAAAAAAAAAAAAACATTTCGTTAGGGTCAAGTGTTAACTCATTCACTGCCATTGACGGCTATAGAAGCCAAAAAGTACATTCACTTGACATAAGCGGGCAGTGGATGAGAGAAACAGCAGTGCAGCCATGAATAAAAGTGACTTTGATGGGATTAATATTACTTTAAAAAAAGCAACCATAAATAGAACGTGATTAAATTTGTTCATGTCAAAAAATAAAAATTGAAGTCATGACTTCTCGTCATCAATTGCTGGTGTCATTTGAGGACGTTAAAAGGACCAATGCAGGCTTTTTCCTGATTAATCTCTCTGTATTCCATTATAAAACCCTTAATTTGTTTGTTCGACCCAGTCACTACTCATCTGCTTGAGGATGCTCGACTATTGGTTGTCTGCCCTTTCGTTAATGTGATCAATATGTCTTCATTGACGGGCCACAGTCACTTCAAATGTCTTTAATTCGGAAAAAAAAAAAAGTTACTCTTAATCCAAGATGTATTTTGCCAATTATAAACTGACTTCCAGTCTTTATTTTCTGTCCCAGATTTTCTCCAAAGCAGTTAAAAACGTTAATTTTCTTTCAGCAAAACAATTTGAGGACTTTTGGTTCGGATTTACAACGCATCATTAAACCAAGACAAACACTAATTAAAATTACAAACTAGCGTCTTGTCTCCTTTGACAAAGATGTAGGTCTCTGCACTTGTCTTCGACATAACGCAAAATGATTAGATAACAGGCGCTTCGCTCCTCTGTTTTGCAGACGATATACAACTTAATTTATCAGTGAAAACTGATTAACCAAAATGAATCAAAACTTGAGGCATGTCTTAAACCAACCTGAGACTAAAGACAAAATGTCTGCGAGGAACTGAGCGACAATGACTCCAGTACCAAAGTGTGAAACGTTAATGTAACATTTGCTCAGGATTTATCAGAACATTAAAATGTACAACATTAAAATGCGTTATTTCTCGCCACTACCTGATATCGAAAAAACAGTGCATGCTTTTGTGACCCTAGGCTTGGATTATTGTAAGCAAGCCTCTCAAGCTGGATCAAAATTATAGTTAATACTAGGAAAAACTATATCGAGACACATGTATGTAATATCGGTCGATATCGATATATTTCAAAATATTATTAAAAAATAATAAAGGGAAAAGGGCTGAATTCCAATTTGTTTTATTTTAAAATGTATAACGCAAGCCGGCCTACCATGCGATGGAGTTCTTGAGTGATGGAGCTAAGGGACGAGTCACGCTAGCTCAGCGGCCCATGCGTAAGCCTCAGGTTGTATTTCCTCAAAGGGAGGGAGTTACCAGTTGGGCAGTGATAGGTCGACTATTGCTCCATTGGTTTTTTTGTTTTTTTATTTGGATCGATAATTTATTGATACCATCTTCTATTGATATCACACACCCAACTATCGCGATACATATCGATATGGAATTATCGTCACGGCCCGAGTCAGGACCGACTCAAGTTTGCCATCCAGCAGCTAGGACAGGGGTCTTCAATCCTGTTCCTCGAGGGACGGTGTCCTGCCCGTTTTCCACCTCTCCCTGGTGCAACACACCTGAGCGATCGTTATCTAGCTTCTGCAGACCTTGCTGATTATCTGATCATTTGAATCAGCTGTGTTGCAGCAGGGAGAGGTGGAAAACCTGCAGGATACCGGCTCTCGAGGAACAGGATTGAGGACCCCTGAGCTAGGAGATCTATGATGCGTTGAGTAAGTCATCAATATTCGTGTTGATAGCACACCTCAACTGCTAACACCACAGTTATAGCTATCATAAAGTGAATTGTTGGGTCTGACGGTGTTCACACCAGTTTGCAAGCGAACCGACGCATGTGGCGATCGGTGCTCCCATTGGACAGAAATGATGAGAGCAACATGCAAAGCACAAACCTAGAAATGGTGGGAAGATGACAATCAGAGACAAGTGGCTGCAAGATGCTTGGAAAGCAAATGCACACTGAGGTAATGGAATCTGGAGAGTGCATGACTATTTTCAGTACGCATGCAAACTGGTGTTTTTCCAACGTAGTGGACTACAGCGGGCATTCATACAGCAGTTTTGTCACAGCTGTGACAAGGAAGTCCTTGGACTCCTCTCAACAAATCTTATATTGATCAGGGTGGTATTTTGTGGCTCGCTTGCTCTTTGAAAACATCTCAGAAGTGATTCAGTAGTGTCTTCACCCTCTTAAATGATTCTTCTTTCTAGGACTGTGACATTTTCTGGCCATGTTGACATTACCTGAGAGGGAAAAGGGGAGAACTTGTTTCTTTTTGCGTCATCATCACATCAGACAGAGGAGTCCTTGAACAGCCAAAATTGTGATGTGTCAAATTAAGATACCTAGGGGCAATTTAGAGTGTCCAATCGACCTGCCATGCATGTTTTTTGGAATGCGGGAGGAAACTGGAGTACCCGGAGAAAACCCACGCAGGCACGGGGAGAACATGCCAACTCCACACAGTGCAGAGGTCGTGGGTTTGAATCCGGCTCCGGCCTTCCTATGACGACATCGTGCTAACTAGTCGGCCAGACATCAAAACATTTTTAAATTTTGGGATTTGGACTTTTATTCAGCAACGTGCTTCAACAACATCAGAGAAGTTCACCATCTGGGTTCCACCAATGCAGCACACCCCCACGCACGCACACTCTGACGGTCAAAGGGTGCAACTCTTTTTGAATTGAACAGTACGAACATAAGTCTCCCAATCCCCCATTCACAAAAAAATATCCCAAATCAGAATACACTTTTACATTTTTAATCTCTGAGATACAGTCGCGCCGCTGAAGCATAAGAGCAGGCATCACCAAATGGCGGTTCGGACCGGACCCATGGCCAATCTATGATGATTTTTTTCAGGGCGCATTCGCAAACGTTGGCGCTGCAATTCTAGTAAATACGGAAAAGGCGTCACTGATTTGAGCCAATCAAATCTTTTGTTTACGATCCACTGCCAATTGCGCAGCAGACCGGAAGAGAGTGCTGCTGACAGGATGCCTTGCTAAAAAGTTAGCGAGGTCGATGCGTCTTGTTTTAAATGAATGGACGGAGAAATTAAGTTTTGTTCTGGATGCAGACGATTCTAAACCAGTGTGCATCATATGCTCCGAAACCGTCGCAATATTGCGAAGCGGCACTACGAAACAAAGCACCGCCCTTTTGTGCACAGTTTTATCAAGTTTGAGGTGAGCGCACGCAAAAACATCGAACTTCAAGTGCAGTACAACAGATTTTTACATTTTCGTTTACATCCCAGTGGCATGCAAACGAATGTTCACTAAAAGTTAACGAAAACATTCAGTGATGGGGAAGTTGTGAAGGAGTGCTTAAATACGGTTGCACAAACATTATTTAAAGGAAAACACAAAGCCCAGATGTGTGAAATAATCTACCAAATCCCAATGGCCCTGACTCCGTTCCAACCCAGATTTAAGTCAACTCATTTTTCTCATTAAGAGAAGTTAAAAAATATTCAAAAGAAAAAGTGGTGTCAAAGCTCATTTTGAATTAGTTTTTCATGAGGACAACCATTTTTATTGATTGTGTACTGAACATGTTGACCTGGTTGACTTGGATAATTAGGCTTTCCGTTTCTTCTTTGATTTAAGAAAAAAAGGTAAAAGGTGTTAACTCAATGCTTAGCACTTGATATATTTCTGCAGGCGATATTTTACAGTTTTTTTCTGGAAGTGGCACCCTTAAATTCCTGGAGCCACATTTTCTTGAATGTGAAATAAACGCCTTATATTTCTTTGACTGGCAAAGGTGTTTAATGGGAACATTGCTAAATATTTCGTATATAAGTGCGCTCTGTTGAAAAGGACTAAATATTGAAATGATATAAGAATGTGAACATAGGCTAGACATTAAGGGAAGTTGGACTTTGGTTCGGACCTTTTAATTGGAAGAAATTTTAGTCGTGGACCTCTGTGACTTTTAATTGAATACCTCTGCATTAGAGCAAAGCACCCTTGTTAGATCGCCAGTCAACAAGGTGAACATTTGCATCGGATTTTACTCACTTGTAATCAAAGTATTTTCTCTGTGACCTGCTTCTTTTAGATCTTTGGACATCAAACAGAGAAAAACGGATCAACGGTGGACTAAGTATAAATTCCCAGCAGTGAGCTCAAAAACAGAAAAATAGCTTTGCGTTGTATATGTCCATTGCAATATTACTGTGTAATTACCGTTTTCTTGGACTGGAAATAAAAACTCAAATGATGTTCCTTTTTTGATGTCAAACCCATGTTTTTTCTCTACATCCAACATAAACATAGCGACTTTGCTGTTCCAATACTTTTGGAAGGAGTTTGTGGGTGTTGAACCGATTGAAAATGTGAAAATAGGTCAAATGTGTATGCCACACCTTGACAGAACGTGTTTTGTTTTTTTTTAATTAGTAAGATTAAACAGTTTTAAATTTCAATAATTATTTATTAGTGTTGTGCATTGTAGTGATTTAACATTGAAAGACGGTGTTGCTAACTTAGCAACTTTTGCGCTGTATTTATCAAGTATTCAGACCCCGTTTTGTAACTCATTGACCAAAAGCCACTGGCAAAAAAGAAAAAAAAAATCTAGAAACTTTTTCGGGTGAAATTAGACGTTGCATTTATTGATTTTTTTTTTTTTTAATTCAAAGTAAAACAAGTGGCTCCAGCATATAAAAATCATAGATTTTCATTTGTCCTTTTTCCCCCCACTCATCTCTCTCTCTGGGATTCACACATGCTCATTCTGCTCTATTTCACTCCTTGAGTTTCTCTTGCCATCCACTTTCATTTGCCCCCTCACCCATTTCCTCCACTCTCACTTCCAGCTTCTGTCCTCGTCCTCGATTCGAAAGAACGTAATAATGTTAATGTTTTCTGCAGTGTGTCCATAAAACAAATTCTAATCTCCTCGGCTGTCTGCGTGCATGCGGCTCAACCTGTGCTGCTATTTCTGGCACTCCTATTTATCATGATTATGGTGGCTGTGATGTCGCCGAAGTACTCTTTTTTTTTTTTTTTTTTTTTCCTTTTGTATTATGCACCAAATGGAATGCCGCTGTTGCTCTGTAAAGGAGCAAAGTTGAGGTGCTGACAAACACATGAGGAAAAAGAATGCTTTCATTGTGGGATGTCAATGAAGGATCATCAGACATTTTTTTTTATATCACAAACAGTATAATGCCGCTCTTGTTTGGCTCTCATTTCAAAGAATTGTAGGCCAAGCTGAGGCATCTTCCTCCCACATTCGGGAAATTACATTGTGCTAAAAACAATGGCACATGTCCAGAAATACCACTCATTACTCAATTCATATAAAAAGTCTCTGGATAACCACGAATAACAAACCAAAACAAATTTGGCCCGTGTATGGAATACAAGTGCCAAAAGATGATAAAGCAAATAGATGTTATTTCTCACATTACGTTTGATCAATGTGCATTCTTATGCTAGAGGAAAATAGCAGTCCAATCCAACCATTTTTTTTAATTTTGTTTGTCCTAATTAGAGTTCCTGGGAACTGGAGTCTATTCCAGCTGACCGTATGGGAGAGGAATAGTCTGTATCGGCAGGCAACACATGAAAAAAAAAATATTCACGTTGACGTTCACGCCTA
This sequence comes from Idiotropiscis lumnitzeri, assembly GCF_059441095.1. Taxonomy (NCBI): domain Eukaryota; kingdom Metazoa; phylum Chordata; class Actinopteri; order Syngnathiformes; family Syngnathidae; genus Idiotropiscis; species Idiotropiscis lumnitzeri. The sequence continues at coordinate 4,374,948 of NC_142406.1, forward strand.
TGGAAAATTTGGACTCTTCAAATAACAGAGATAGAATTTTTTTTTTTTTCTTGGGAAATTTACATAAGGGCTTTGTTAAACAAAAACAATAAAATGAATGAACAATTTCGTTTACTTTTTATATAATCACTTTTTTTATTTTATAAATTCATATTGTGGATAACAGCAAACTGCATTTTCTTGGCTAGAAACAATTTCGGTGTGGCAATTTTAGTAGCTGTATGTTTTTTTCGCAAACAAAATGTATTTATTTTAAAAAAAAAAAGGATAAGATAAAACTTAAAACCGTCATGTGTTTTTGAGAACATTTATTGTGTACATTGCAAAATGAAAACTCAGGACACTTTGGAGGCCATATCTCCCAGCTGGCATACCATCGTAACGTAATATAATTCATTTCGAGTTTCCATTCTTGTGTAGCTGCCTATCCTTAATATTTTGAATTTCCCTCTCCAGACACTTATTAAATTGCCGGCTATTTTGCTGTTCTAAACTGGATACACTCTGTTTTAATGCAATCCTAGCCAGACTTTAGGGAAAAATGTACAAACGTCAATTTTAGGTTAGCTTAGCGATTAGTACGGTTTCTCCGTCTTGTGTTCATTATTTCTTGTCATACTTGTCAGGTGTGTAGCCTATTTGCTGCCATGAAGCCGTTAATTATTGACTTAGGAGCGACGCTGCAACGTTTAGCCGCAATAGCTAGCCAGCCAAAGCTTGTTGCTAGCTATCTGCTGCGGCACAAGTATCATCGCGTTCACGTCGACCTCAAATGTGTCGGAAACTCAAAAATCTGTGATTCACAGTTTTGCAATTTAATGTGTTATAATGAGTGATAAAATGCTAACTAATTACTTGCACGGCCGCTTATTTTGAGGCTCGCTAAAATCGGCAACTCCAGTCTGATTAGAGTCAAATCGTGAATCTCGAGTCCCCCATCGCTGCCTGTTTGCATCAATTGCCTCTTGTCAATGTCCACCATTGTTTTCCCTAACGAATAGTAACTCTAATCTCGGCCTAAAAATTGTCGATACAAGCCAAGATCATTATTTCTCCCTCTTACCAAGGTGTGTGTATCACGCCAGTCCTGGTTGAATAACCAATCATTGAGTACAAGCTTCAATTAAGATTCGATTGATTACTCGAAAATTATGGTCAAAAGCTCCTTTGTCAAATTCATGATCCATTGCTACATGGAGCCCAATAAATCAGACGTGAATTTTTTTTTTTTATTCATCTAATTGGTAAAGCTGTTCACTATATTTTTTGTAGCATGATTTTAAAATGCAGTCAGTGCAGTTTGTCTCATATTTGATAAATGACATTGCACGAGCCAAAACACCACCATAAGGGGAAGTGCTAGCAACTGCCGGAAAAATCAACACAAATCTCGGGCATGGTCAAACCATTGCTATGAGATTGACAGAAATAAGAAATGCCGGGGGGGGGGGGGGGGGGATCTGCATTACAGTGCATCAGTAAGCAAAGTGCACAAGTTGGATCAGCAATGCATCCCAGCATGATCTCAAGTCCTGCTTTGCCTTATGACCTCACAAGACAATGCCTCGAAGGAATTGATCATTTCAATATTTTCCATCCCAAGTATGATTCAGTGACCTCAGATGACTGTCATAATTACACCAGCTATACCACACATGTACATTGTTCTGTCATCTTTAAAGGCTCTATATGCTCATGCCGTCTCCCACGGGAAATGTGTTAAACCAGCTCCTACAGGTCTTACACAACCACTTAAGCATGTACAGCCGCATTTATGACAAGTCCTGCTTGTTGTTATTTGCATTAAGCAATGCAGGTATCTAAATAATAGAGACATATACACATACATTATTTAGACCAAAATATGGAATGCAATTAACAAATGACAGCAAGTGCTGAATGAAAAACACATTCAGCTCTGGTTTTTATTTTTTTTTTCTGTTGTCTTAACAGCCGCACTCAGTTAATCTGACTTTGAATTCATTGTGCATCTAATTTGATCTAATACAATTTTAACAAGCTAAATGCATTAAAAGATAAATGTAATACGACAGCCATGAAATACATCCTCCCCCAGAGATTATAATTTTCTGAAAGGGACTAGTGCAAGTCCAAAACAAGCAAAGATGACAAGTGTATTACAGTATTCTCAGGAAAATAGGACTCACGTCAGCATGCAGCTCTATATGTACTTATTCATCAACGGCAACGTTCTGTTACTCCCTAGTTACAAGCAAATATGGAAACTGATTTTTAAATCAAATTGAGTTGCGTTGCCAACTTTGATTTTGCGCTAAATAAAAAACAGTGATTTGACTTTGAAGGATGCGACAATACTGCAAGGTAAATGTCAAAAGAAAATCTAAGACAACAGCAAACTGGTGTTCTAAACGCAATTTAACAATTTTAATTAATTGCTAATAACTCATTTACTACTACTTGAGTTTAAAAAAAAAAAAAAGGATCATTGACATCTTTAGTCGTCAATGGCAGTAAATGAGTTAAAGTGACCCTGCAATTGGCCAAACACTAACACTTATGTAATTGTTGTAGATTAGAAAAAAAATGTCTTAAACGCTAACCGGTAAAAATGGAACACAAACTGTACTGCCACAGAGAATGAGTCTTGCTGAACCAGAAGTATTTGCACGTTTTTAAATGAGGTAAATCCATATATTTGCCAGAGAAATTGCCCACCTGTATGCAAATGACCTTATATATTATTAGAATATTTAATTCACTAACACCAGCGTTCATAGTCACATGGAGTTTGACTAAAGCAAATCGGCGTAAAATTGGTGCTCCTCAGTGGGAGCCCGTTCATGGCACGAGTAGCTTGGAAACAGTTGAGCTTGTGAGTGAATATTTAGAAGCAGAAGCTTCAAGTTAAGGAATGTGTTTGCACCAGGAAAAAAAAAAAAAAAACACAAAGTAAAAACGTTGTTTAATGTGAGACAACGGCTTTGTGAAAATTTACATGCACGTCTTTACATATGCATCAAATATGATCATGCCAAATTTTGGACTTTATGGACATTAAATGATATATTATATTTTGATGCTTAATGAGGAAAATATCTATGTCCATGAAGTCTAAAATATTGAGGAGAGCGTTTTTATATTTATTTTGTTAGTAGAGATGTCCACGTGAATTTAGAATTAGAAATTTGACAACTGAAAAAAAAAAAAAATTCTGAGAGTCCCGTCAGCACCTTTTCGGTCAAGACGCCAAATAAGCATTAGAAAAATGTCATCGTTGTGGCCATGTTTGAGCTGATCTATCATTAGCGTACGATCCTTCATGAATGGGACGTTAAGACAGAGCAAACTGCGGGTGCAATTAACGACTGATATTTTTTTTCAGGGCTGATCACAATACCGAATATTAGCAGTCATGGATGCCGGTAACCGATATTTGAAGCCGATATTCGTGTGTTGAGAAAAGTGGTAAAATGGTGTCATAAAGTCGGAAAAATAAACACTCCAAAACTTGACTTTGTTTGAACGCTTTTAAGCATGTGTTTATTAAACAACTTTAATGAGTTACAAAAGGTTAAAGCTTTTTTAGAACTTGGAAAATAGACAACTTAGTTTTAAAAGTTTAACAAAAGGTATGCAGATATCCCAGGCTCAGTTGCATGTCCTATCATAGTTCAATGAAAACAAATATCTCTTTAAAGTTTACTATGGAAAATAGTTTTCTACTAGTTTTGAGTTGTAGTAGACTCACGATTAAAATTTCTGCAAAGTCTTTTGCCAAAAAGCAAACAGGCAACTAACTGCTAATTGGCTGCTACAAGGATCCAATCAGATGGTGCTGTGGGCAGGTCTATCAGCTTCTGCAGGCAGGGCCACCAGCACATCAGAGAGAGAGAGAGAGAGAGAGAGAAAGAGAAAGAGAGAGAGAAGTGTGCTGCGGCAAGTCAAAATAAACCAGCGTTGAATTTATCGGCCTTGAAAGTTAAAAAAAGGCTGATGCAGGTAAACAAAATGCCAAATATCAGCCCCGATAATCGGTCTATCACAAGTAAGCGCTTTTGTCCACATCAGTAACACAGTGAATTTGGTGTCCAGCTCTGTCACTACACCAAGATATGAGGGCATCCATTTTGGTGATAAAAATGGGAATTGCAGAGGCATTCATTTATTTACCGAGTGCTCCAAAACTAGTAGTAGTAGTTTCGTGTGGTTTTCACACCTCCTGTCTCATCCCTGAAAGCCATGCCTTGAATTCATCTCCACACTGGAATACCGTATCATACCCTCCCTCTATCGATGTATAAGGGCAGTCTATAATCAGATGGTCCATATTTTGACACTCATGGTTACACCAGGGGCATGCTTGCGTAGCCACTGTCCCCCATCTTTGCAAATTTTGGGCTGTACGTCCTTGTTTGCAAAGGATCCTGTTGTAGGATGTCCACTCTCTCCTGCTGGTTCCATTGTAGCCTGGGAGCTTCTCAGTGGGGTCTCCAATTCTCTCAACTCCAACAGGTACATTTCCTCTCCATAGGTCGCGCCACCTATCTGCTGACGTGTGCTCTGATTCCCGTTCTTGGCTGAAGGGTCTTCTGGATCTCAGGCGGTGCCCTCCTGGGTTGTGTGCTAGGGCCCGACACAGGGGAGCCTCCTCCGGGAGTGCCAATATATTTTGTTGCATGATCTGTGTTGCCTGCTCTCTTCTAACTGCTGGAGGTTCAATGTTGCACATTGTTGGAAGCCAGTTTATAGGAGTAGAACGTATGGCGCCCGATATCAGTCTCATTGCTTCATTCAGCTGGACATCAACTTTGGATGTATGTGCACACCGGCCCCATACTGGGCTGCAATATTCAGCCACGCTGTAGCACAGTGCCATGACTGACGTCCGTAGAACGTTTTGGTTGGCACCCCAACCTGTTCCCGTAAGTTTACGGATTAGTGCCACTCTTGATTTCAGCTTCTGGGCTGTATTTTCTAGGTGTTTCCTGTAGGTGAGAGTTCTGTCTAGAGTTACCCCTAGATATTTTGGTTCACAATCCACCGGCAGGTTTTTCCCCTCTATTTCCACCCTTAGCTTGTAATTAGCTTGCTGGTTGGTTAGATGGAATGTTGTTACCACTGTCTTGGTTCTGTTCATTCTTAGGTACCATCTTTTAAAGTAATTTGAGAGCAACGCTATGTCCAGCGATAATGTTCTCTCGATTGTACCAAAATCCCTGTCTTGGGTTACCAATGCCCAGTCATCCGCATAACCGAATTTCCAGGATTCTGTATCTGGTAGGTCTGATATGTAAACATTGAATAGTGCTGGTGAAATTACAGATCCCTGTGGGACTCCATTTTTAATGCTAAATTCTCTCCAAAACTGATTGACAGCATTGGAAATGAATGGCAGTATATTGTAAAAAATACATAAAGTGAGCTTGTTAGTGAAAATGCACCATTCTGACCACAGTAGTACTCTAAAAACGTGTTTGTTTGGATTTTTCTTTCCATTCACTGAGTTCGGACATTTCAAGGTCTTCCGATTTATGACATGAGCAAAATGTTTTCTATCTTCAGATGTTTCTTTAGTTATCAAATTCCGCCTGACACTGGTTTACCCAATTATTTCCAATTAGCTTTATTTTGGTCACTTTTATGGGTACAAGCAATGTTTTCGATCTTCAGTACACTTGTCACACCAAAAGCAAACATCACAAATAACGCGAATAAATAATCTTTGCTGACATAAAGTTGCTTCATACACTTGATAGACGCAACATCGGCAACTGGACTGCTGCGCTGAAGACATTTCACTTTTAATCCATCTTTGGGTCGAAATTATTGCGTGTGAAGCCCCCCCCTCTTCATGCTCCAGCGGGTGCGTCGCCTCGGGGTGTTCAACAATAGGGTGTTATTTAACAAACGAGAGCGGTCCAGCTGCTTCCATACAACTTTTTGGGATGACGATAGTGATAAAGAATAAGACAATGTATGAAAATCTACACACACATCCAACTGTACTTTCAGAAAAAGTGTAATGGGATCTACTCAGACTCTCATCAAATCAATTATTTATTGGATATCCTGAAGGAAGACTAATTTCGGTTGTCCTTTATACTTGCTAATTAGTTTAAAATACTATATATATACAGCATATTCTGACATTTGTGAGAAGTGAATGAGGTATATTTGATATCATTATATCAGTACATGTTTCAGTTATTATAATTTTCTGTAGCCATGCACGATGAAGACAAATTCCTTCTGCTGGGATATAGCAAGATAATATATTGCCAAGTCCGTCATTTTTGAGGGACCATAAAGCGTAGACATAAGAACATTCCATACACACGCGCAAACATGAGGGAGTACAGGGCGGAGCTGGGTTTCCGCTTTGGACATTCCCATGAAAGCATGATTTTTTTTTATGTGCAACAGCTATTGTGTCGATTGTACTGCCAATGTTCTTGATGCAAACTAATTTGCATGTATTAATAAAGCATTTTAATCTACAAAAGTTGAAAAACATTGCAGAATTATTATTCGGCTAAAAAAAAAATATATATATATATATATGTACATTGTATTATCATTCTACCCTAGGAAGAAAAAACAGTTTAAAATAAATCATTGTAAGGCCAGAATGAATAAGAGTCATCCGTGATCTGTTCACATCTGACCCGACATGAACTTGTAGATTTTTCCTGTAAATGTTGGACAAACTCAAAAATTCTTAAAACGTGTTTTACTTTACTCAAAGCAGAGCTAGGGTATTGTCGGAAGCACAGATGGCAATATGAAGCTTCATGACATTTATTATTCCTTTAAATGGTGCTCGTTATAAAGAGAAAGGCCGGTGCAAGAGAAATGTATTCAATTTCTCAGCATCTTAAAACCAAGAGTGCCTTCTAGATGAGTCTAGAATTATCACAAGTGCTTCATGAAGCTTCATTTGTCCATCACTACAGATTAACATGAACGACTGTAACAGCATTATCAGGGTTAGTTTCCAACACCCTCCACATACTCAATAGTTCGGTTAGCCATTAGACTACATTATTTCCCCTCAGACTCCTTAACTCGCCCACTGCATTGCTAGCAAAATTAACGCAAATTTGGATGGATTATTTTTTGGACTGAGTAGGAGCAATAAACTTGTTTGCATAAACCAACCATGTTGTAAACTACTAATGAAAATGATTTGGGGATTTTAAAATTTCCAATGGCAATCTATGTACAATGGTAACATTTTACACAAATTAATTATACATTTTATAAACCCCTCAAACCTGCGCTCATTTAGGAACAAACCACCCAAAACGCATGCATACACACACTCGGGCTCATTAACGAACATATACTTGAACTTTATCCTACCGGGTGATGCAGCGGAGGTGGAGGTGTATCGGGATTTATAGTGGAAGTGCAGTCTTAATTAAAAGATGCTAATGCAGGCCGCTGCCTGCTGTCTGCACAAACACAGTTCCAGGTCCCCTATGTCAAATAATTGTTAAATTCTTGGATTAACGCTGGCTGCTGTTTAACAACCTCAACACAATATAGCATTGCAACAACGGAATACCCTCAGGATGCATTTTGTTACTTTTCACTTTATGTGGGCTGAGACATGGGCCTCACAATGAACGGACCCCCATAGTACTTTCCATTCTGGTCTGGTATGGATGAAACAGTATGTGCGACCTCCACTCTCATCGATGGTACTAGAATTAGTTTTCTATCATTAAATGTAAATTATTTGGGGAATTTGTGGCCCACTGTGGAGACGTAAGGGGTTTTCAAAAATTTGGTTAAAGTCATTCACTGCCAGCCAGTGCAGTAATTAAACGTCTGTGATGGACACACATGGACAAAATTGCTGGTATTCCATGTGAATGAAAGAAAAATGAAATAATGAACAAATTAAAAATAATGATAAATGAAATGGTTTTGAACTGTTTAACAGATTTTTTTTAAACAAATTAAATGTCAAAGTCAGCACAAAAATGACGGTACCCCTTGAAAAGAAAGAAAATATTTTGACATGTTCAACCAAGGTGTACCCTCTAATTAGCATCACAACCTCTCTGTTTGTGGCTGCGGGTGGAAATTGAAAATATGGATAATACGATTGATGAAATGCTGAGCCCGGAACAATTTTCAAAGAAATGAAAGGTGAAGTCCAAGGTTAAGGTAAATCAGCATCAGACCACTTTAATAGTTTGAGCCAAAGTGGACTTCATGGGAGATGACCAAGGAGGACACCACTGATGATAATAAATCATTAAAAAAAATTGCCTAAGTGCATGATGGCAAACCGTAATCCTTCTGGGAGAATGTACTACGGACACAAAAGACAAAACTGCAACTACGCACATTAACTATGTTCACAGATGCAAAAAGAACATTGTCCCTACTGTTAAGAAGTTCTCTTGTATTCTGGGGTTGCTTTGCTGCATTTGGCACATGGTTTCTTGAGTCTGTACAATGAAATCTCAAGATTATCAAGGTATTCTAGCGGAGTCAGTCACAGGTCATGACTCTTGTAACAGCAAAACTACAAAACAGCGGGGATAAAAACAGCCTGGAATGGCTAAAATCAAAATATCGGACTATTCCGAAGTAACCTTCTGCGAGCCTCTAAATCTCATTGAACACTTGTGGATGGAGTTCAAAGATGCCATCTGGAGAAAGCACTCTTCAAACCTGAGAGAAGTGGGGCAATGGTTATCGACATTAACTCATTCACGACCAGCCCAGTAAAAAAAATGGATTTTGACGTACTTATCCGTCAATGGTATTGAATGAGTTAAGGAAGTATGACATTTTTCATCGTTCGAAGATTGCTGTAATTGGAGGGGAAACTAAAGATAGCTAATTGTTGCTACAAGGTGGCCTTGGCAACGTCATGGCTGAATAAGTAACGTCATGAATTTGAGTCATACAAGGAAAAGTCAGGGGGCTCATTTAGACGGCTAAAAAAGATGCAAAAGTGGCGGATGCACACGCAAGCTTGCCACATTTTAGAATCACCACCCAATACGCCACCAATTGAGGCAACGGGGGGTCTCGCACGAGGTGCCATTCATGGTAGAACTCGCACCGTTTGCCCAATTTCCTGTGCGGAATAACGCGACTGAGGTCTCGAATAGCCCAGCAGCTGCATAATAGCCATGTTTTGTTTGATATATTTAACATTTCCCTGAGTAAGAATTGGACACTTCTGCCATTCTGTGTAACACTTCAAATTTTGGACATTCACACTGAAAACTGCACTGGGAGAGATCAACGGTGATCGCTACAGTGAGGTGAAATGACCCAGACGCGTGAAAGGATTTTTGTCACAGATGATATGACATGACTTCTTAGAGCTAGAAAGAGATATGTTGCGGTTACTTTTGTTTTTGGCTTTTCAAAATTCTTCATTGTTTCCTTGAAATGCATTCACTGCCATTGACGGGAATAGAAGCCAAAAAGTACATTCATTTTACCTGAAACGGCAGTGAAGGAGTTAAAGACAAAATCATCCAATTAGTCTCATGTGTGATAAATCACATTCCAAATGCTTGGATATACACGCACTCTATCCCAGAAGTTTAATAACGAAAATTCCTGAATATGCAATTCATCGCATTTTGGCAGACGCAATCTTGGGTGCACCTCGTTAGTGGTTCAGCATTCCCTTCCAGTGGTGGGCGGTCAAGGCCTTCAAGGCTTTCTCTGCTGGCCTAACATAATGAAGAAATCATGATCACATTCACATTGATGTCATATTATATCCTAGTGTTGAATTTTTAGGTTAGAGTTTTTATCCAATCAGAAGTCAGCTAGCTCGTGTTGCCAGGCTGATTTCATGATACCAGCAGTACGCACTATTCGTCCGAGGCCTTCAGATACAATCGTGGGGGCCTCTGTGTCTCAAGGGGGCTTTTACCGTTGATAGACAATCAGATAACGAGTTGATGACAGTAAGGCTTTCTCGCTGGCCTTACGCTGAAGGTGATCAACGCGTTTTGTGATTGGATACTCACTTGTGAGGGGGCGGCGTTATGCTGAATCAACACATCTGAAAGTCGTAATTGCCGACCATTCGATAATCAGAAATATATTCTTGATTTTTTTTAAACCACATTGGCCAAAGGAGAGAAAATTGTGGATTCGATTGCAGATACACTTGCAACGCGATTTTCAAGTAGGCCTTTTCAAGAGAAGCTAGGTCGTCCAACACTCGCTCAGTAGTAAGTGTCTTTCCATTTATTATTTGTCCAGCCGTGGCGTCATAAATGATGAGAATATGAGGGGGATTTATTCAATTCGGACTAAGTAGGAGGTCACTGCAGGCCTATGTATGAAATGCACGGCCCGCCACTGTTCCCTGAACGCAAAAACCTCAATTCAGTTGCACGGTGGGAGCCAAAAAGCTGGCGGCCCTGTCAATACTAAATTGTAATTGTTGTTTATGGAGGAGCTGTCAGCTCAGCGCCGATGGATGCATTGACCTTTCTGGCCTTAATGCAAAGCAAACTGAACATGTTCACTGAGGTGTTTCTTCATTATCTGCAGAATGAGATATTGGTCTGTTCCGGCTGTGGAACTGACCTGTCAACAGGATGTTAAACGAGTCAAATATATCTGAAGAAGAGCGTTGCGTGCTGAAATATATTTCTAAAATATCCATCCAGACATTCTTTAGAGTGTGCTCACATTTAAAGTCGAGTATACTATGCAACTGTTTTTTCCTCCTGAATCGACTGTTCATCTAACTCTGACCTTCAGAAAATGTGATGCTTTCAACTTTGTCGGAACACTAGAGAGAAGGTCTTTTTTTTTCCATGACCGTGCGCAGGTGCAACAAAGCCTCTAATGCATTCTTCCTGTTGTATAACCTTCGTGAGGTAGGAAAAGGGGAGGCGAGCTATCAAGTCCTCTTTCTAGTGTCAAATGTCAGGGAGTTCACAACCTTCTGGATGAATGGACCAAAGAAAATGGCAGTAAATGAGTAAACAATTTAGATACAACAATAGAAAAATGAACAATGCAAAAATAAATACAAAATAAATAAGAGACTAAAACAAGAGGAGAGTCTCAAGTTGAGTTAAAAGCCAATGGATATAAATAGGTTTAGCAGTGGGTGTTAAAACAAGAACGTGAAGGTGTTTGTCTGATGTGCACTGTGCGACTGATCATTACCTGGCGGGGGTGAGACCATATAGATATTTAAAGACGAACAGCAGAATCCCAACATGAACTCTAAAGTGCACAGGTACCAAGTGGAGGGAGGCCAGGACTGGAGTTATCTGTTCTCTCTTGTGGGTTCCGGTTAAGAGGTGAACAGCAGGATTTTGAACCACCTGGCGATGTTTGAGGGAGGGACTGGCTGACTCCAGAGTAAAGTGCATTACTGTAATCTAGCCAAGATAAGATAAAGGCATGCTTTACTATTTCATACGGCTGCTGTTTAAGAAAAGGCTTCATCATCGCCAGCTGCCGGAGGTGAAAAAAGTTGGACTTAACTAGTGCACTGATTTGCCAATTCAATTTAAAATGACTGTCCAATTTAAAACCCAAGTTTTAGACGGTTTGAATAGTGTGTCAAGGGTCCCAAGACAACAGGGAGGAAATTGAGAACAAATTCACTCATTGACATTTTCTTCTCATGAAAGTTTAAGCAATTCCAGGCCATCCAAGCTTTAATGTCTTCAAGATTAATAAAAGCAGTTAGAAGAAAAATATTTCTTCTTAAGTGGTACACAAATCTGACTGTCATCAGCATCCCAATGGAAGGAAATCCTGTGCTTTCTTCAGAAGGAACCAAATAGAAACAAAAAAGCTTTGGCCCTAGGATTGAACCTTGTGGCATCCCAACAAGACAGAGGAGCAGAGCAGGACTTGGAACAACCAAAACTAGCACAGATCTAAACCAATCCAAATCACGACCACTTATAAAAGGTGCTTGTAACCTAGCCAATAAGTTATTCTTCTCCAAAGTGTTCGTTGTTAGGTCGCAGGACATGACACACAACATAGGCATTGACCAGAAGGGTGTCATGGAACTTGTTTGTGAGCCATAGCCCAATTGCGGCGTGTGTTTGTATGTGTGTGTCTTTAAAACATTTTTTTTAACCAATCACCATACATTTTATTTTTCCAGTATTAAGAAATCAGTTATTGTGTTTAGCTAGAGTGTGATTGAAACGATTTTTTTTATTTAATAGATTACTGAGTTTGTCTATAGTTTGTGCAGATGCATATCAGGTAGTATCATCTGCATATAATTGCAGTGGATTGGATGTTTTAAAACGAGTGGGAAATCATTTGTAAAAAAAGATAAGGGGTCCCGGGCAGCTTCCCTGAGGCACACCACAATCCATCTGTCAAAAATTAGAAGAACTACTGTTGAAATAAACCTTATATTCGCTATAATTGAGAACATTTACCATCCACTTTAAAGCTGATAATTCAAATTCATAATAATTTAACATATTTTATAAAATATGCCACACGCCCAACGTTTTAGTATCCATTTCCTCTAAGCATTGATGGGTAATCTGAGTAAGCTTATTGTATGTGACCAATTTAATTAGCATATAGATGAATTCGATAGAAAGAAAAGATAAATATTTCTGTATCTTTATACTTTACATAATGCAGGCAACAAGCTTATTGCTCAACTATTTTACACCGAAAAGTATTATTTTTTTGGGTTGTTCCTGATCCGACGATTTTTGCTACCTTTCACTGCAATGGAAAATACTCCTCTTTAAACGGATGTTAATTATGTGAGAGACTGACAAAGCCCCTTGCATCAACAATTTAATCTCAATATTGTCGACTCCAGCAGGTTTTCCAGCACTTGATTTAAATATAGATTTTTTTTTTTTTTTTTTAAACATGATCTGTTATTTTGACTAATTTATTATCACTGGGTTTTTTTTATCTGCATGATGTCATTTCTTATTACCTATATTAAATATGCTCATCTAGTCCAACAGAACTTAGCAAACTTAGGAAGGCATTCCGAGCTTGTTTCTCCAGGAAAGAGACGCGGTTGCCAACCCCTGCCCTAGTATATGAGACTAAGGCTTTAACACAAATTTTTTTTTTTTTTTTTAATTTATTTATTTTTTTTTTTTTTTTAAATGGTAGCAGATATCCCGAACCTAGTTGCACTTTTGAATTTGGTCGTCAGCATTTGTGACTTCTTTCTGCCCCTCCAATGAAACGGGCACAACCCGCATGCTTACGCAGATCTGAATAACTTCAATTTGCGGAATTATTGTTCTATTGTAAATGTCTAAAAATTACCTCTCTCGCCTACTTTCACACAATTCAATTTTTATGAATGAAATATAATTTCGATAGCGTGACAAATGTAATAACTATATGCTACGATAAAAGTTTAATGAGCCACTCAATTTGCGCACAATGACTGTAATTACATCATTTGTGCCCTCAACATCAGATAAGTCTCGTTGAAAAATGAGCACAAAAGAGCAGTAAAAACTGAGAAAATATTCATAAATTAAAATTGGCTTTTGGTATCCACGGAGGCTTTTGTGATTTTGCTTTTTTTTTTTTATGATCCCCATCTGACATGAGTTAGTGTTATAACTGCGCTAGCCACTATAATTTCCATTTAAAAGTGTTTTATAGCAACACGGAGAGGATTATCATCATAAGCATGCACTTTATAAAACAATTAAGGTGCTCTTTTGGTTTTAGAATGTGATTGTGCTCCAGTCGCTTCTCTGACCACTGCAGGAGCTGCATGCTGTTTATTAGCACAAGGTAGGAGGACTGTCCCTGGAGCCATGGGGCAAAGCAGACACAGTTGGAGTCAGGAGAATTTTAATGTTTATGCAGAAGTGCTTTATTCCGCTCTCATTCTGGAAGATCCACACAACACTATTTCCTGGAAGATTTGGAACATAAATCTAATGCTCTTACTCCAACCTCCTTTCCTTGATTTCCACTTGGACTATCGCTCTGCTCCTCGTGAATGAGTGTCCCTTCAGGACTATCTAAGTGAATGTCTGCAAATGTTTGACAGATTGGCCAATTGACATGGTCATTAATCACTGCACTCAACACTGTGGGCTAATCCTGCAAAGAGACCTTCACATCCGGAGACATCGTCAGCAGCATTCTGCCATGAATCAATACACGGCATATGAGTCAATTATACCATAGCATGTTGCTTTGGATTAATGCCGCACAGACCGTATCAATAAAACCCAAAAATTTGAAAAGGAATTTTAAATGAATATGAAATATGTTACGTGTGTAAAGCATATATTATCATCATCAGTATGTAACTGCCATTGATGTGGACTGAACCTACTAGACATGATGAGACCTCAAATTAATCTCTCTCTCACTCACTCACTCTCAATGTGCGGCCGCAGCTGGGTAAAGCAAGAAGGTTCAAAGCAAGAATGACAAGTAATTATTTTTCTTTTCTTTGGAGGACACAAACAGGAAATATAAAGAAACAGTGAGACGTTGGGAGACACAACAAGAACAGAACAAAGACATTCAAGGACACCCGAATGACTACATCAAAAGTGACAGCCTAATAAAAATGGACGAGGCGCAGGTGTGGAAAAAGCGCAGGCTACAATTGTATTGGCTGAAACGGCTGGGGGCTGGTTCGCACAAGAGCAATAAGCTATTTAAACACATTATCTGTGCAGAAAGTGGACAATTACGCTGATTGTCATGCAGCGAGTTAATTTATTGTGCACGGCAATGACGTGACGTCATCTTTGCTAGACATCTCCATTACATAACTAGATTGAAACGCTTTGCCTCATTTCTCCAAAATATTTCTACCTCTTCCCGCATCACTCATCTGTCACTGTGAGATGATAAAAACAATAGCCCTTATACACACTGGAATTTACTTCCGTGAACACTATGTTGTGAGAAAGTGCAAATACCCTTTATACCATTTAAAATATGAAATATAATCACACAAATCAGAAAGAACTATGCTTACAGTCTGCTTAAAACTTTTTTTTTTCCCCTTCGGGAAAGTACATTCTTAACTTTTCATGTACAGTGCATCACTCAAATACAGTTCAGTTGTATTTAACTTTTTTCTTTTGCGCAATACACTTGTATTTCATTTCAAATATCGGTTTATAATTTTAAAATTATTCAGGAACAATTTTTAGTTACCTTATGTGCTATGTATTTTAACTGAATCATAATTCAATATTTTGCTTATTTCCCCATATTTAAGAACAGAATTAATGCTCAAATAGTGCATAATGTTGCAGTGATTTACAATAGATATTTTTTATTGTTCATTTTTTGGCCTACTATGTTACTGTATTTTACATGGAGAGTTAAGTATTTTTGGAGGTGGTGTTTTAAAAAGTTTAATAACCATTAGTTAAATGTGTGGCGTGGAGTGTTTGTCACATGCCACACGTTTTATGAGCACTATACCCGACATGCTGATTTTCAACGTTAAGAATTACCATATGTGTACCAAGCTTTAAACCGAACTAGAAACTACATAGAATTCACACAATGGAAAAATATATTGGAATAGTGGTGTTCAAACGGTATGTTTCACAGTTGACTTCAGGTCAATATTGCTTTAAGTGCAATGCATTTGTAACTTTAGCACACAACCTGAAAACACATATGCGCATAATTTCCGCTCAGTTATTTGCAGGATATTATGAAAAACAGCCAAGCCGCTAGTTTCATGACCTCTATTCCGAATAATGACATTTGAGGTGTTTTTCCTCTTCCAGCTCGAGTCATCTAAAAAGGAAACTTCAGTTCACCAGTCTTCCATGTAATTTAAAAAGTGCAACATTGCCCCCACGAGGTAGAAAGTAGTACTGTTGGTTGTGATGGTCCACTGGTGATGAATTAAACGTTATTTTACCCTCAATCTTGCTTAGATTTGTTTTACAATCCAATTAGTCTGCCATTTTAAGAACTTCGTGTTAAATAATCGCATTGTAAGCACTGTTTCAAAAGTAATACAACAAGTACAATGACCGTCATTTATGGCGAAGCATCCACCATAAATTACTGTGTCTCTTTACAACAACGTTGTGAATTTTTCTTAAAGGCACGATTAAAATTCCAAGCATCGTAGGCACGCCTAAAATTAAATGTCCCAGATTTTATTTCGTGAAGAATTAAAAAGTTTCCAGCGAAGCAACAACAAAACTGCGCTTAATTGCCGCAATAACTATTTAACGCCACTAGGTGTCAGCCTCTACAAACTGGGAGGGGGTTGAAGATGGCAATCACATACTCGCAAATTACAGATGTTAAATACATTAATTTGGTAAAACAAAACAAACAAAAAAAAACAACAAAATTGCAATATAATAAATACCAATGGATCATAAAAAATCCATACATACCCAAGCCTATTTGGATCGATTTACATCGAAAAAGCAGAGTGAAGACAGGTACAACTCAACAAATGTGAATACCATAGAATACTTTTCTCTCCAATTAAAAAGGTGAAACTCGGATGAACATTGACTAGACAGAGTCAACTATTTTATCGTTTTAGTTTGTATAATATTGTATTTATTATTGTTGACAGCAGTTGAAAACCTATAGCATACCATTGTTTAATTTTAGGAACTTATTACTAGTTTCATCTGTGTGTTTTCTATAAAATGACTTTCACATATCGAATTGAACCACAGATTTTTTTTAATCACAACGTTCAACATTCATTGGCCTATGCGTATTGAGTAAGATATTTTCTGAATATGGAGTACAACGTTGTTGATAATGTTACTTACCCAGCATGTTTCCAAGGATATTGCTGCTCAAGTTACGCAGAACTTTCACATTGAATAGAGGTGAACGATAGGACTCGTCTACTTTGTTTACTTACAATTGTTTTGTTATATTGTTGAGGTGAATGCCACTAATAGCCTTCTAACACATTGACAGAGAAAGTACTAAAACTCCCAAAATACACCATTCAGTAAAGTCAGAAAAACAAAGGTTTTCAACACATTATAGTTGTACGATTTTGTCGGACAAGGAAATGCGATAACAGAAGAAAAATAGTCCTACCTTTAAAATGTCGGTCATCTTTCGCGAGAAACAAAAAGATCAAAAACACAATTAGATTTTTAAAGAACTGAAATTCCCAATGACAAAAATTAAAGATAGCACTATCACAATACAAAAGATTAATATCACACATTGTATATTTCATATGCTCAAGTGGTAAGGATACGTGGTATAAGTAATAAATCTCTCTCTCTCTGGAATTCCAAGCGTGTAAATGTTTGGAAAAAAAAACTAAACAAAAGTGTTTTGTTGGACTTACAGTGACACACAGGTTTGGGCGTGTCCCACTTGCCCAATTTATTGCACTGTGTCGAGTTTCTGCCCATCAAGATGAAGCCAGGGAGACAACTGTAGTGCAGCACTGTTCCTTCCACCGCGAGCCCCGGTGGCCAAGAAGACACGCGGCCATTTTCCAAAGAAGTCCAAACCCGAGGACACAACAACACTGAAAAAGAAAACAAAAATAATCTGAAATTCTGAATATTTCATGTTGAGGAAGCACTTGAAAGGTGACACATCTGGAACTTTATTGATTTTATACTGTAATTGTAATCTAAAAGCATTTACGTTAGATTTACGAGACATAAAAAAGCTTACTAAATTTAAAAAAAATAAAATAAATGATACAACGCAAGAACAACATATTCAAAAACTTGACTTTAAATATAATTCTTTAGACCTTTTGTCATACTATTGGAAAACCTGGATTTAAAATAATTGACAGTTTATTGGCACATTTTCAATCTTTATTTAAATTTTCATAATGAATGTTTGCTCAGCATGTATATTCTTTCGGAATTGTTCTTCTGACCAATCGGGTGCACGTGGAGAGTTAGTTCCGGTTGCACTTACAGCATCTACTTTGTTGGTTAAGATCAGTCCAGGTGCCACTGGGCAAACATTTTCTGACCTTGGGTCCCACAATCACACGATTTCCCCTGCAGATGTACTCAATCTCATAGTCAACAGGGAGAACCTGCACACTTCGAATCTAGACATACAAACACAATTAAATGCAGCGTTAGAAACAAACAAAATCGTCAAAGTGTGGCCTTGGCTTCATAATACTCAATTATCGAGTGTGGTGTCCGTTGAAATACCCGTCACATCACATATATGCCATACATTTCCACTGAGGGACAAACCAAACTGATAAAACACCTGCAACCGAATTATGGATATCTGTAATGAAAACACCCCATACACATGAAAAATACCGTATACGTTTTTCCACACAGGCGTAATATAAATTCCTGGTAATACAAAATTCCCGTGTAATCTGACGTCTAAGTGATGCGGCGGCTGCCTGAAGCCGCTTGCCCCAAATCGAGACCACGACTGTCAGGCCGGATGACTGCCGAGACAGCCAGCAGTGTGTGACATTCTTTCACTCCGAGCTTCAATATTTATTATAAATGTGTTTTAGAGTGGAGAAGACTTTGGCTGGTTGTATACGTGCAACCTATAATTCTTTTGAGAGACCACATCATGGAACTCGGGTGCCAGTGGGTGCACTGACGATAGAGGCAAGAAAAGCAAGGCGGCCCGCCAGGACTATTAAGCACTGACAGAAAACTGGTCTTTATTTCTCTGTGTATGTTCTTTTACACTTTCTGTGCATTACACATGACTATTAAGTGCTAATATATTTTGATTTGGAAGGTGTTTAAAAAAAAACAAAAAAAAACTAAAAGATTGTTTATGCAAAAATACCAGCAGGTAATGGCCAAAGTTTTCTTTATCCATCGAGAAGATAGCTACTTAGCTGAGAGAGAGAGCGAGAGAGAGAGACAGAGAGGATGGATGGAGTGTTTTGGTCGGAGAAAAAAAAAAAAATCATTTTAAATGAAAATGAACTAAACATTACTGCAAATTATCTGGAGCGAGAGCGAGAGAAAGAAAGAGCGAGAGCGAGAGCGAAGATGGATGGAGTGTTTTGGTCGGAGAAAAAAAATACATTTCATTTCAAATGAAAATGAACTAAAACATTACTGCAAATTATCTGTGTTTGACACACCAGAGTATTTAGAAAATAAAACATCAACAAGGTTTATTCATTTAATTTTTTTTCAAGTTTGACGGGCCGGATTAAAACATTTGTGGCCCCCGGGCCGTAGTTTGCCCATGCCTGGTCTAGAAGATCGGTAGTTAGCCAACAAGTTAGCTTAAAAGCTACCGGATCCATCTCGCTAGATGGCTAGCAAGATAGCTCACTAGCGGTCCCCCCTCTCACTCTCTCTCCCCTCTCTCTCTGCCCCTCTCCCTTTCAGACTCCCTGCCGCCCTCCCTCCCGCTCTGTCTGTCCCTCTTCCTCCCCTTATCTATCTGATTCTGTAATAATGAGTCCAGCAAGCATATAATTGTCATCTTGCCTTAGCCAGCCTGTACTTGGTTGATCTATCACCTTTTGTTATCTAATTAATGTGAATGGTTATTTTATCCACTTCTAAGTGTATAAACACTTATCTTTAAAAGTGCATTGAACTGATAAAAATCTTTCCCTCGGTGTCTGTGTGTGTTGAGCTTTCTGCAGTTGTAATCACAAATGGCAGTAACCATTAATCACCTGCTCCTGTGTGAGGCCTCTGTATCTTATACCTCCATCTCTGGGGGGACGGATGATCGCGCAACCTGGAAGAGAGATACAAAAGTCAGGTGTAGCGGTGCAATACAAGGACAAACAATATAAGGGCAGTCCTCAGTTTATAGTTTTGAAGTTGAGCGTTTTGCGGTTATGAAGTTGGTGCCAAATCCGCTGGGCGTGCCAACCGCAGATGTAATGACAAGAAATTGTTGGCTTTCAATTGTTTTACAAATATATATTTACAGCAATTGAGACTTTACTACAACATCAGCAGTTAGTAATTTGTGGGCTGTACATTATTGCAGAGCCTTTGTAAATATTTAACAACAGAACAGAAGACATAATTGTTTAGAAAAGAGCCTTGGTTAATTATACACAACACCGCTGCCACTGAAAATGTCCAACAGCCACTTAGAACAATGAAAACATTGGCCACCATCAAACACCATTCGCCATGATTATTTTGACTTCCACTGCTTTAGAATTGCACGGGCACATAGAAATATGCTACGGTGCATTAATAGCTGTGAATGGATTTTTAAAAAAGCCTTCAAAACTTTGACGTAATAAAACTCATACATATTTCTATTTCTAAAGTGTCGGGTTTTTTTTAAGGAAAAATAAACTTTTTTTTTTCCAGATAAGTACAAAACTGATAATTACTTAATTCCTAATTTAAAAATATATATATATGAGCAGATAAATCCATAAAATGGGAACCATGTTGCCAGTTTGTGAAATCTATTTTTATAAGATGTTGACATAGTAATGCTAAAGATAGTCACTGTTCATAATGTGCTGTAATGACATTTTGGTGTCAGCCACACGATGATAAATTATCTCACAAAGCCCGTGAATTAGTGACCAGGAACGTTGGAAATAATTTTCTAACACACCACACATAATGTGAAGTATCCGCTTGATGATGTCGAGGCCACACATTTTTAACAACATTTCTTAGTGGATCGGTATGACAGATCTTGCTTTTGTTGTTTAAGGCAAAGAACGTCCAAAAAATGTCGATTTAATTACAAAACCAAAGGTGTCCCATGAATCTACCACTAGATGGAGACTTCAGTTTTGTTTTCCCGAAAAAAATGAATCAGCATGTAATCTGATATCCCGTACAGTAGTCTGGCTCATTATTCATGCGAGGTGTTTTCTCTCAAACACGACAGTACTCATTTGAGGTTTATGCCATCAAAGTTTATTTGAGAAGAGAGCAAGACTTTCTCATAAAGCAATTGTGGTTTCAGTGGGATGAAAAGTGCAGTTAATGGAGCCATCTGAGGCCTGACTTGCACTTCAGGGTATATTTTTATTTTTATTTATTTTTTTAAATATTTTTATATATTTTAAATATACATTATTTATTTTTATCATCATTATTTCCGCCTAATGCGTCCATTATTTTACAGTGGGCTATTTTATATTATGGGACGCGCAGTGATTAAGGTGTGACCTCAAACATAAGACACCTTCAGCATGGAATCTCTTGATGGGGCTAAACCAGGTGTGGGCAAACTACGGCCCGTTAGACGTTTTAATCCGGCCGACCGAGCTTCAAAAAAATTAAATGAATAAACCTTGTTAATGTTTTGTTTTCTAAATACTCTGGTGTGTCAAACACAGATATTTTGTTGTAATGTTTTTGTTCATTTTCATTTTAAATTAAATGGTTTTTTTTTTTTCCCCCGACCAAAACACTCCATCCTTCTGCTCCTGGTCTGGCCCCTCAGTCAAATGTTAGAACCCATTGTGGCCCACCAATCAAAAAGTTTGCCCACCCCTGGTCTAAATGGTGCTCTGTCAAGCAGGTGTATTCTGGTATAAACCCGATAGCCACTGAATTCGACATCAAATAAAATAAATTCACACACATGAGACAAATGGTACAAATGTAGAAAATGATGCAGAGACATTGTCATTATGTCTATTCCCAGTTTGATTAGCCTAACCAAAAATCACAGTCAATGATCTTAAGACTTTGATTATGTCACTATGATAAACAAAACATTATAAATCAAAAAATAAAACCGTCCCAATCTACACTATACCGTACCAAAAAACATTTAACACTCATTTTTAGTCCTATATCACAATGTGATGGATAGATGGTTGAATGGATGGAAAGAGTCTCAACCATGAAGTTGATTGTGTGTTAGTCATGCATGGAATTAGCTGTCATCCGTGTGCTGTAGCGTTCATTTTGGCTCTTATTGTGTTACGAAGATACATAAGATTAGATGGATAGAGGGATAGAGAGAGTGATAGAGAGAGAGAAAGAGAGCTCAATAGAGAGATAAAGAGAGAGAGAGATAGTGAGATATAGATGAAAGAGATAGAGAGAAAGAGAGAGAGAGCGAGTGAGAGAGATTAAGAGAGAGGGATCAGGGTGAAGTGGTAGAGAGAGGGATAGAGATAGAGAGAGGAAGATAGAGAGAGAGATAGAGCGAGAGCGATAGAGACAGATAGAGATATAGACAAGAGAGAGAGTGAGCTAGAGAGAGAGAGAGAGAGAGAGAGAGTGAGAGAGATTAAGAGAGAGGGATCAGGGTGAAGTGGTAGAGAGAGGGATAGAGATAGAGAGAGGAAGATAGAGAGAGAGATAGAGCGAGAGCGATAGAGACAGATAGAGGTATAGACAAGAGAGAGAGTGAGCTAGAGAGAGAGAGAGAGAGAGAGAGGTAAGGAGGTAGCGAGAGAGAGAAATAGAGAGATAGGGAGAACTATAGAGAGGTAAAAAGGTACAGAGAGAGAGAGAGAGAGAGAGAGAGAGAGAGAGTGAGCTAAAGAAAGAGAGAGCAGGGTAAAGGGGTAGAGAGAGAGGTGGAGATAGAGAGAGATAGAGATAGGGCAATAGAGAGAGTGATAGAGAGCGAGAGCAATAGAGAGAGAGGGATGGAGAGAGATGTGTGAGAGAGAGGCAGATAGTGAGATATAGATGGAGAGAGATAGAGAGAAAGAGACAGAGTGATTAATAGAGAGCGGGGTAAAGAAGTAGAGAGAAAGAGATAGACAGAGAAATAGAGAGATGGGGCGAGATGTAGAGAGATAGAGCAACAGTGAGATAGAAAGATAGAGATAGAGAGGGAGGGAGAGAGGGAGAGAGGGGGGTAAAGAGGGAGAGAGAGATAGAGATATAGAGAGAGATAGAGAGATATAAAGAAACAACAGATATTATATTATTACCACAGTAATAGTATTTAAGACTTAAAAAATTTGATGAGCGCTGAATTTGAGATATTTGGGAAATATCAAAATGTGCAACTCAAATCCAATTTAGGAACCACCTTCAGTGTGTTAAACCAACGCAGCCTTTTAATAAAACAGATTCTGTGAGAGGCAGAGGCAGAGATAAAGATGCCACCAGAGGGGGGAAGAAATATGCCAGAAGAATGGGAACAGACTCTTTGATGAAGAGGTCAGTCGAGCTTTGATGGAGATGGGGTGTGACCTTGATGCACACCCCTCGCCGCCTTATTTCGCAATATAGGCATCACTAATCCATTTCAGCACAGGGGGAAGAAGAAAAAAAAAAAAAATCAATCAATCTGGAAGCATGCACCAACGAGCTATACGCGCTGGCATTTCTTGTCATAGGCTGTCTGCAGAGCACACTTTCATTGAAACGCAGTCACAAAGCATCGTCGGCCAATTCCCTTTTCTGCCTCTCACTGCAAAATCTTCCTCAGGGAAAATCCATTCACAGTCTGCCATTCCATACAGCGTCAAGCACAGTGTAACACCCTAAATGCTAAACATTCACTTCATTACTCACCAGAGACCAGGAAAGACCACTGAACGTGACTCCCATTGTAAATAGCACCACCCACCCACAACACAATCACCCCAATGATCAGCACAAAGAGGAAATGGCAGCTCTCTAATCTGACAGCAGGTTTGCGTGTATATTACAGGGATGGGACAGCTGCCTCTGGGTATTAGTGCAGCATCAGTGCCTTCACTCCGACTGAAAAGCCGAATAATAATAATAAGCATGATGAGTTTACAGCTGATATTCATTAGCTTCTCCAGCTCCTGTTAGGTGCACGTTGGTTTCCTAATGCTGGGATTTCGATTTTCTACAGAGGTGGGAAATGGCCCTTGACCACGACGAGTCTCCAGAGTAGTCCGACGTGTTTCATGCTAAGAGGCTGACTGATGTAACAGATGGAAAGGTCCGGAGACCTGACTGTAGAACGGCAAACCGAAATGAAATCATGCAAATCAATAAAATGAATGTACTTTTTGGCTTGTATGCCCGTCAATGGCAGTGAATGAGTGAATTGCTTTTAAACCATTGAGTGTTAATTTTTTTAGACTTGTAACAGATAGTAATAGTTATGTACAGTAAATGCCAGACATTACAATGAGGCACTCTGACAAGGGTGGTCAGAAGTTCATGTGCACTCATTATGGGCATGAATGCCATGTATAATATTTTTATTTATTTTTAAAAAGAAAGCAATTTTAATATAGATTTCGCAAAAGGTCAACATTTTAGCTACAGGTTCAAACGTGATTGTCATGATCTTTATTTGTTGTTTTTGGTTTAGTATTTAGTTTCATGTTTGGGCCTTGTGTCCCTGTGTCTTCTGTCTTGTCAAGTCTATTGCGTCCACCTGTGTTCCTTTACCCAAGCCCTTGTGTTAACCAATCAGGTCCTTCCAAACCCTCTGTGTCTTGACCAGGTGCTCCTCGTTGTCTCATCAATTTGTTTGTATTTAGTTAGTTGCCTGTCGCTTTATTTTCAGTTTTGTCAAGTCCAAGTCAAGTTTTGTTCCGTTGTATTTTATTTTATTAAATGCCATTTAAGTTACCCCTGCCTCGCTTCCCCGCCTTTTTGGGTCCTCCTCTTCCTCAACCTGCACGCCACGCAACCTGACTACGTGTGATAGAAATAATTATTTTTTTTAAATGCATTTTGGCGCAGATGTAAATGATTCAGAGTCAGTAAATGTAAGCAAATAATGGAATATTAAATACAAAATAAAAAAGAAAAAAATGGAGGAGCAAGCGCTTCAACTCCCACATAACTGAAACGACATCTTTGTATTTGTGAAATGCTGAGCAACATTTTTTTGGGCAAGTGTTCCATTTTGAGGTTTGCATGAATTGCATGGTGTTGTATTTAAAATTCGAAGCACCTTACATGAAATCTTACATAAAAATCACATTTGCAATACTTGCCAATTCAGCATTTTCTTTCGGAGGATCTTCTCCCATAGGGTAGAAGATTAAATGGATGGTGGATGTTAAGAAAAGAGGAATGTGGTGAGGACTCTTGAGGGACTGGCAAATGATTGGGTTGATAAAACAGCTGTGATTAAAGAGACAGGTAGAAAGGTGATTGGTGCATCCTCTGGGCAAACAAAAGAACGCATAGAAAAAATGGTGCAATAGGAAGATTGAGGAAAGTGTGGCGAAGAAGAAATGGGATGTGGCGAGAACTGACGAGAGCAGACAGTACGACAAGAGTGCGCTTGATGAGTTCTACGAGACGTCGGATACAAAGGAAGGAGAAAAGATGTACAGCTTGGCCGGGCAGAGAGATTGAACTGCGAAGGATTTGCCAGAGGTACGGATGATTAAAGACAGAGAAAGAATTGGCGTGATAAGGGAGGAAAGGGTGCCGTGTATGGAAGGTGTGCTGTACTTTGAGGAGTAGATGAAAGAGGATGGAGGACAGAGGAGGCAAAAATTGTGAAATAGGTGTTGGGTCAGATGAGAAAGGATGGAGTGGAGAAAGCTCAGAGCAGGATGAAGAGTGCAAAGGCGGTGGAGGTATGCAAGTGACGAAGGGAGATGGCAGTGGATTTGGCCGACAAAACTAAATATAAAAACGAAAAGTGAGTCAAAGCAATTAAATTATTTTCAAAATGTTTAAACACGGGAATTCTGATATCACATTTGTGGAATATGAATAATAATAATAATAATAATAATTTGCCCTTTATTAGTCCCACAATGGGGAAATTCGAGATTCGAACCCTGGCCTCCTGGGGAGACTGGGTCCTGAACGCGGCGCCTTAGACCACTCGGCCATCCTGGCAGCCATATAAATAAATAATAATAATATAGTAAAGCAGCAAAATCCAAAAGTTTTTAGTCATCTCAGGTGGCGGCCATTTTGTCACTTCTGTCGACTGCAAAGGACATCACAGTTGCTCGGTGCTCAGCTAACGACTAATCATGGCTGACCAGTTTTCTGAAGGTCCAATTTTAAAAGTCGTTATATTAAGAGTTATACCGGAAAAGCCGTTTTGAGGTCAGAATTTTCATTTTGTGCCTCATTAAAATGTATTGAGTCGAAAAACTGAGAATCATGGATTTTGAAGGTTTTCCAAACCCAGGAAACCATCAAGCAACACATCTGACAAGTATCATTCTACCAAACGGATCACGAGTAAAGACGGAGAAGCCATGCTAATTGCTAAGCTAACCTAAAGCAGATATGACTAGCGAGTATTATAACACCGTAATTAAGTGCTTGGGGTGATCGAGTTGACATTTCACAGACATCTGGCTGGAATCGCGTTAAAGTGGAGAATATCCAACTTTGAACGACAAAATAGCAGGCAAAGTAACAATTGTCTAGACTCCAAAGAGAAAAACTACTTGCTAAACAGAACCAAATCTGGGAATTAAATCAGCCAGGAGGAGAGACTTAGAAGCATAAAAGTATATTAATTCACTACCAGCTGAGTAAAAAAAAAAACAAAAATGGACCTTTGACGTCTATAGCCATCAATGGCAGGAAATGTGTTAATATACAAGTTGTAAAAGTAGAATAATACTTTATTCAAAGTTCGTTCACAAGACTGTCAGTCATGATATGACACCTGTCATGAACATGAATGAATCCTTATGACAAATATCTTTAAGTGTCATGAGGTAAATTATGCCAGTTTTGATCCATTGATCAATGTCAACTTTGTGACATAATTTACCAAATGACACTTAATGACATCTGTCATAATGATTCATTCATGTTCATGACAGGACATGTGTGTGTTGTATCAGGGGGTGATCTGCAACAAACGAGCCCCAGCAAAAGTGAAAGGAAAGGTTTATAGGATGCCAGTCAGACCCAGTTTGGAAATTTGCAATGACCAGAAGACAGCAAATTGAACTGGAAGTGGCAGGGTTAATAAAGTTCATAATCCTTGTGGGATGAATATACGGGTGAAAATTTTCACAGCACTGTATTAAGCAGAAAGTACCGGGGCCGGCAGCGACATGCAGGAATGTGAGCCTGGTAAGATAATTGATGACTGCAATGGATTTGGAGAAGCAAGATATTCGTGGTTCTTTGTAAGATTTAAGAGAAGCTGCAAGAATGAGTCAGTCAAATGTGTGGCCATTCTAAAAACCATCTGGTGTTCAATAATGATCTAATCTGAAAAAAAAATAATATGTATATATATATATATATACATATACACACACAATATAATAATTTCCTCTATGTCAATAGCGATCATTTTATTTAACACATTTATAACTCCCAGAACTTTCAATCAAATTTGATTGAGTATCGTCACAAGAAAGAAAAGCACATTGGTAAAATACATGAATGATGGTTCAATAATTAGCACTGTGGCGCTTTGGCAGCTCTGTTTTCAGGACTCGGCTCAAACATTGATCTGGAATCAAATTCCTCAGGATAGAAATTGGCACGAGTTACTGCGGCGGTAACGCTTTCCCAGCAACAGTCGATGTGCCTTTGAAAATGGAACCAAACCATCAACTGTTTGGCTGCTAACGTGTGTGCAGCCCTCTCCCTCGATTATGGAGGTTGGGCAAACTTTTGTTTGGACAGATGGGCCAGGTCTTTCATAGAAAGTCGAAAAAAAGGAAAAGGCCATGTTAATAATAATAATAATAATAATAATAATAATAATAATAATAAATATATATATATATATATAAATATATATATATATCTCAAGTAAAATTTATTTTGTTTTAGTTTTTAAGTTTGCCATTTCATGATATAAATTAATTTAAAAACTAAATAATGAATATATATTTCAATTAGAAATCAATTTTAAGAATGTAACAATTCAAGAGTCTTGATCATGTAAATGCCAAGTGGGCGAGAGTAATGAACGAAGCGCGTTGTATGAAGCCACATTTTTCCCACCTCTATTCCGACACCTCCACTCGTGCGTTCCCATTGGATCCAATGACGCCTGATTTGCATGTGCAAAAAACGGGAGCAAACTTGATTGTTCATCCAAAGAGATCGAAGCTAATCTACAAACCAGGCAGACCCGGGATTGCATGTGCAAATGTTTCAGAAAATAAATACATTAATTTAGCACGGTCAAAGTGATTTATCAAACCTGAGATGAACTGCGTTGGTTGATTTTTTTTTGCATACTTAAATACAGCATCTGAAAGCCAGGTGGAAACCAGCCTGCGCTGCAGCGCCAGCAATCTATCCTGCTCATGTGAACACTTTTGAAAAGACAGAACCATGTGTATATAATGCATGTTGATATTCTGTGTCATTTCCATCATAAAGACAAAAAAATAACCAAGTGGCAACGTAAGATACCCACCGGTTGTTGACTTCTTGAAAGGGTGAGACCCAATGTCCCTTTCAATTGAGTTATTCTGATCGCGTTTATATGACCAAATATTCGAGTTGGAAGAGGAGTACTCTCGGGCACTTATTCGGGTTTTCAAAACACCCAATTTGACCATAGTTGGGTTGTTACGTGTTTATATGTAGATTACTGATGGCATCTAATAAATGAGGGGTCACGCCATATCACCTGACAAAACTTTCAACTCTGCTGTTTGTAGATTTTTTGCGGGCTACCAAGTCAAACTATAAAGATGTGCAAAAAAAAAAAGCATCGTCCAACAAGCAAACCTCCAGCAAACTCTGCGAGCACTGTAACTGCTGCTTTCTCCAGACAACCTGAGACATTGTTCTAAACAAATAGTAGAGTGTGAGGCAGCATAATCATTACCAGCAGATGTATTGTGTGCAGATGCGCTGAGTAAGGGCGATGCTGCAAAGAAGAAAAGAAAGAATGGCACCATCGTTCCACCTGGGGAGAAAAAAAAAAGCACAAGAGTATGCATTTAGGATCAAGAGACAATTTGACAAGTTGAAGTGAATCTGCACTATTTATATAATTGACTGTCTTGTTTCATCGTGTCAAAATATACAACAGATAAACAGAAACCTTACACAAGATACATAATAATTGGAGAATAAAAATTAGTGATAGACCGATATGCTTTTTTCAGGGCCGATACCGATAGATTATTAGTAGTCATGGAGGCTGTTTACCGATATCTCAAGCTGATATTCATTAGTTGAAAAAAAAGGGGGAAAATGGTGTAAAACATTTCCAAAAAAAAAATACAAAACTTGACTTAGTTTAAATACCTTTAAGCATGTTTATTGAACAACTTTAGTTATTAACATGTTAAAGCTTTTATAGAGTTTAGAAAATAGAAAACTTAATTTTAAAACTAACAAAAAGTGCACGGAGCTCCCCGGCTCAGCTGAATGTCTCAGTTAGTTCAATGAAAACAAACTCTCTTGAAGGTTTACTACAACAAATAATTTATTAGCTGTGAGTTGCAATAGACTGACATTTATTAAAATTTCGTTAAAGTCTGTTGTAGTGCGTGTGACTCGAGGTGAAAAAGCAAACAGGCAGCATACTGCTGATTGGCTGCCAACCACTGCACAGGGAACCAATCAGATTGTGCTGTCGGCTGGCCAATCGGCTTCTGCACGCAGGGTGACAAGCTCAGCAGAGAGAAAGAGAGAGAAGTGTGCTGCAGCGACCCAAAATAAACCATCTTTTAATTTATCGGCCTTGAAAGTTATTAAAAAGGCCGATTATCAGCAAAATGCCACATAACGGCCCGGCTGATAATCAGTCTAACGCTGATAAAAATTAATTGATTAATCGAGGTAGTCATTGATATCAACCAGACTTAAACGTCTCCCGGGGCGGCATCATGCACGGACAGTTTTTTGGGGGGCCAAAACGGGGTCGGGGGGGCGACAATTTTTACGAATAAGGCTGGAGGGTCGGGGCCGGAACGGTACAGAGGTCGCTTCCGGAGGGGGGCGGATTTGGTTGGATATCATCATAGCAGGGACGGCTTACAGGGTTCTGCGACCTTCCCGCATGTGAAGCGTGAAAAAAAACAACAAAAAAACCTTTACAGCTACCAAGTGGCAGCAGTTTTGGTTCACGTGTTTATTGAAGAATCGAACAGTTATGCAGTTACACAATTTCTGTGACAAATCTGCAGACTGGAACCAAAAAAATACTGGAATCTGGAGCCAGCTCATCTGGAAATCATAGAAATGTACCACTGGCGCTACAACTTGGTTCCTTTTTTGGTAGCCTGTAGAATGCTCACGGTTTCTTTTGTCCCCTGTTGTTGTGGATCCCTGGCGCACAACCGCTTGTCTACCATTGACGAAAACTCGTAGATCCTGAAGAAAGAGCAGAGCCAAGAGGCAAAGCTTTCAATTGTCTGGTTGATCTTGATTCCTACCCTCAGCTGTGGTCACGAGTTGGAGGTCCTGACCGAAAACAACCTCCCAGATACAAGCGGGCCAAATACTTTCCTCCCTTAGAGATACGGTGAAAAATTCAATGATCCGGTAGGTACTCAGAGTCCGGCCGCTGTTCCCCTTCTTTGTTATTCAAACCAAGAACAATCTCACTTCCGAGCAGGATCGCTAACCACTACATAAATGAAACAATATACGAATCTTGACACATTCACATGTTGGCGCCTACACTCCAACGAAATGAAGTTTGAAAGTAGAGTAGTATTCCTTGTCCGTGCAAACACTCCTCGTCTACTTTCCGCACATTACAGCTGGCTGCACAGACACAAATGTTATCTATTTGCTTTAGAGGACATCTCATTTTGATGCAAATGAGGCTGAGAGTCATTGTCATTTTGCTTGGATAGAGTTATTCAACAATGCTCCACTTCGGCGTTATTGATTCTGAAAGTCAGAATTCAGCAAAATATTGTGAAAATGGAGTGGAATGGAACTGAGCTAGTCCCTCCCCAACAATAAAATACCAATGCAGTTGAGGAAAGATGCGGGTT
Organism: Idiotropiscis lumnitzeri; assembly: GCF_059441095.1. NCBI lineage: Eukaryota > Metazoa > Chordata > Actinopteri > Syngnathiformes > Syngnathidae > Idiotropiscis > Idiotropiscis lumnitzeri. Next base: position 4,405,678 of record NC_142406.1, read on the forward strand.
GCAATTGATATGTATAAAATGTGCTGTATATTGTAAGATTTGAAGTACACAAATATGAAAAGTGCAGAGACATTCATATCAGGCCTAACACAATAGATAAATATATACACATAATAATAATAATAATAAATTAGATTTGGAAGCGTGAGTTCAGCAGTAATTTCAGCCATTTCAGTAGGCACGCATTTTGTCACTTCTGCCGTGATTGGTCGTTACCTGAGCAACTGTGATGTCAATTTCAGTCGAAAGAAGTGACCCCTGAGATAGCTAAAAAAACGTGTGGATTTTGCCGTTATAGTTGTTCAACAAAGAACAGTAAAAGTAAACCAGTAAATATTTTTCTCCAGCAAAAAGTGATTGTAATAGCACAGATCAGAAAAGAATAAAATTAAAATTTTCATTTATTCAGCATTGTAGCATGCCCTCCGAACCAAGGATGAGACTTTACTGATGATTTTGTGGTTTATTTTTGAGCAAGATGTATCCATAACCGTGTAACCTTAAAACCGAATCACCGTAAGAGCTGAAACACAGTTCAAAACATATGCTTACAATTAGCTGACATATTTCACATTCAACACGTAATATTTACAAACACAAAATACTTATATCCATCGTTTACACACCTTTTGCCTCTTCGGAGGGGGTGCTAGAAAAATAAACGTCCGTTTTCTGAGGCTTCATATGAAACTTTTTGCCGTACTCTTCGTCAATTCAACTTAAGTGTGAACAGTACAAAACAGGAAGTTCACATTCAAAATAAAAGCACATAGCTTCAACCGGAAGTCGAACCTTTCGATGCAAATTTCAAATGAAAATAAAATACAATAAACAAAATCACCACTGCTGTCCACAAAATATGAATATGGTTAGTTACAAGCATTTCCTGCAAATACTCTTTTCACTGCCTTGATAATCTCTCAATTCCATTTGAAACACTAATGTCACATTTAATTTTTACCTGAAATAGCAATCCTCTGTAGTATAATAGTCATGATACTGATGTGAGACAGTACACTAATACACAGCCATGACTATATAAAATGACTAAATTAATATGACCAGAGTGTGCAACTCCCTTAACAGCTCCTGGCACAAAAGAGAAATGTGAGACATGACAATCTGAGAGCAAGGCTAACGTGTCGTATTTTTAATGGGCTCTTGTTGTGCATTTGTAAATGCCTTGAGGAGGGGTGACACCTGCCGCTGCTCGATTCCATACCTATATGAATTTTGTATTTTTGCATAATAAACCACTCAAAGATTGAATTTCAAATCCTAAATTATCAAGCATCCTGTACACAATACTAAATATTGTTGGACTTCATTCCAAAAAAATATTTACCGAGAACTGCACCCATACAAAAAGCAGTGTCCTCCTCTGACTGCAAAAGGCAGCAAATCTGGCTATTGCTGTTGCCTAGCAACCATTCACATTCACTCTCTCCTGTGTGTGGATTAGGCAGCAATGATGGTTTGTCTCGTACGGTTCCCATCACAGCTTTGTCACCCCCATCCCACCCTCTCCCCCCCTCATTGACAGGGCGGAAAACAAAACACGCACCATGCCCTGGCTATTTATTGATAATGTATAAGCTGCAAGTCACATAAAAAACAGGCATTTTTTATGCCAACATAAACCTGATTTATGCCGAGCTGAAGGGTGTTTTTTTTTTTTTTTTGTAATCCTTAACCAATACAAATTTAAGCAGTCCATCAAAAGCAAATTGTTGGAGGGACACCGAGTTGAATCTCAGAACAGACTTCACAATGTTCCTTAGACCAAGATTCCCATAATGTCTATCATGCGGTCATTTTTTTTTTGTTATTTATTTTTTGTTACATTAACATTAATGGCAATTCATTCCTATCCTTGACGGTACTTGGGTTCAAATAGGGTGTCATATTGTAGTTGGGCAAACAAATTGCTTTAGTAGTTCACAACTGATATTAAAAAAAAAAAAAAGTCCTCCATAATTAAGATGATCTAATGACCGGTCCAGATCAATACTGCAGCTCCTCTCCTCGATTGATCATCATTATGTTAAGAGAGTGGCTAACGGAGATTGTATTTAAATTTGCAAACCATGACTGAGTCACAGGAATGGGGTGCTCAAACTGTTCGCAATAGCTGCCACTGTGTTCTGTGTGCTTTTGTTGCCAGTCGGCGGTGCCAAGTCAACTTCCGGTGACTGGTGTCAAAAGCACAGAATCAAATTCTTCTTTCTAATCTCATCCATCACTGCAGCTCGAGTTATTTTGTGATGTAAATTGACATTGAAGACACCTACTGTATTCCCACATCGTATCACAGTTCAGGCTTGACGCCTCACTGTCGTGTGGATTTTTAATCCTCTTTACATATATTACAGGAATACAAGGACTTCTGTTTAAATTACAAAAAAAAAAATTGATAAATACTTCTGCAGCGTAATTAGAACAAGAAAAGGCAGAGAAGGTGCCCGATTTATGACTCCAGTAGCAGCTCAACTCACATTGCCTCGCTATGTTAGCATTTCTATACTGTTAGCATTAAGCTAGCAAACGTTCATTAGATGGTTTGGTTGAACATTTTGGTGTTCAATTATACAAGAGTGCCGTTATTTTTTTTTTTTTGGGGGGGGGTGAGGGGGGAGTGAATTGTATAAGCGATGTTACGATCTCCAAATTCTCAACCGTGAGAGAGTGAGACCATGCACAAATGAATACTTCAAAAACTGTTTAGCATTGTTTCAAATGTCCTTGTCATGACAAATTGACATAAATGATATCACATGTGATGCTCAGTTGACATTAAGATGTCTTTGTCATCTTAAACAATGATAACTTTGCATCAAAAGTGACATCCTTTGCTGAATGTCATCTGTCATAAGGATTCATTCATGGTCATGACAAGTGTCATGTGATGATTATGATAGTCTTATGACAATATAATGAACCCACATTCAAATAAAGTGTCGCCAACTTGAGACACTTGGCCTCAGATTTGAATATTTTGCATACAGCACTGGGTAATTTGCACAGTACGTCAACAAAACAACAGATTGAAACCACAACCAAAATTATTGCAGTGGCATCATATAATTTCATCATTTAAAGCAGGGGTGGGCAATCCTTTTGATTGGCGGGCCACAATGGGTTCTAAAATTTGAGAGAGGGGCCTGACCAGGAGCAGATGGATGGAGTTTTGGTAACCACACCTCAACGGGGAAAAAAAATATTTAATTTTAAATGAAAGTGAGCAAACATTACAACAATAGATACGTCTTTGAAGAACCACAGTATTTAGAAAATAAAACATCAACAAGGTTTATCAATTTCATTTTTTTCAAGTTTGGTAATGCGGATTAAAACGTTTAATGGGCCGCATGTGGTGTTTCGCACGTCTGATTTTTTTTTTACCCAGAATCAATTATATATATCAAACAAAAAACAAATCCACTAGCACAGATATTCTCCACTAGTAAATATCACAATATAATAATACGAAATAGCAGTATGTGTGCAAGAATGTGATTGTAGATTTTGTTAACTTTGTTCAAATTTCATTCAAAGCACACTAGTTGGCTTTGTCGTCTTTTCGTAGTAATCAGAATTTTTCTAACCTGCAGTTTTCGACTAATGTATTTGATTACGATGTTTATTTTGTCGTAAAAGTACAGTTGAGTACATTAAGCCAGTTGCAATTTATCGGGCTTGTGTATGAATTATATTTTTGCATATTTTTTTTTTAATTTTCACCCATTTTTCCATAAAGCAATTCAAAGTGTACTGAGGGCTATCGTTGACCACTTGCGGGGGAATTCTTACACGTTCCAACAAGCATAAGCCGACGTTTGGATTTACAATTGTAAAGCTGACTGTTCAGGGAGTAGTTCAACATTATTAATCACCATTAAAACTCCATCGATCCGCGAAAGCTTTTCTGTGTTGACTTCCCTCTCGATAGGCACTGCAAAAAAAAAAAGTTCTGCCACTTTATATTCAGAGCAACACCTCCCCGTCCTTATCTCAAGCTCCAGTGGAACACTTTCCATCCTTCCATCTGAACATAATTCTTTGGGGGGAAAAAAAATACAAAATGCCAATTCTCATGGTGCCAGAATCAATGGAGATGCCCGAGTTTGAAGGAGGGAGAGGCTCTGACATGAGGCAACAAAGAGGAAAGTTCCTCAACATGAATCCAATCACAAGCCGCACATTAGCTCGACAATAATGTGTTCACACAGATTGAGCCCTCTGTCCACTCACACCAGACGTGCTCGCTGCATTCTTAATAACGTAACACAACAGAACACTTTTAAATGAGACATGCCAAGATCCATTTTCCGACTCATAAAAATGTACATTGCCGCATTGTGAAGTTACAAGATGATACTTATAATGCTCACATTTTTAAATGGTTTTTATGTTCCCCAGAAATGTTGCGGACCAAGTCTGCTGACAAAGTATTCCGAGATAAAATCGTTAATTATTTCAGTATTATGATGAGATTATTATACAAACAGATGAGGTTAGGTGTTACTGAAAAAGAAATACCTTAAAACGGCCATACTAGGCAAATATTTGAAAAGGAAAGAAGATGATGAGAGGAGCAGAGTAGAAAGAGAATATGAAAAGTGCACATAGTGGTTGGGGCTTAGTGTATTATTGCTAATGGGGGGGGGGCTATTTCACACTGCACTTGCTGCATTTAGCTGCGTGACAAACCATAGGATGGCAGAGCGATGGTGGCAGCAATAGAGATTAAACGCATAAGATGAGAAATGAGAAACAAAGTAAGAAGAACATTGACGCACCCGACAGAGACAGAGAGAGAGACAGCGAGAGAGAGAGACACAGACAGAGAGAAAGACAGAGAGAGATTGAGCGAGAGAGACAGAGACAGAGAGAAAGACAGACAGAGACAGAGAGAAAGACAGACAGAGAAAGAGAGGGAGACAGAGAGAGACCGAGCGAGAGAGAGACAGACAGAAAGACAGAGAGACAGACAGACAGAAAGACAGACAGAGAGACAAAGAGAGAGAGAGAGCGAGAGGCAGTGAGAGAGCGAGAGGCAGCGAGAGGCAGCGAGAGGCAGCGAGAGGCAGCGAGAGGCAGCGAGAGGCAGCGAGAGGCAGCGAGAGGCAGCGAGAGGCAGCGAGAGGCAGCGAGAGGCAGCGAGAGTGCGAGAGGCAGCGAGAGAGACAGAGACTCGGGGCCAGGGCCAAAGCCATCTCGCTAACCATCTAGCGAGATGGCTACGGTAGCTTTTTAGCTAACTAGTTGGCTAACTACTGATCTAGATAGAAATAGCTAGATATATAGAGAGAGGGAACGAAAGAGAGAGAGAGCGCACACAAGTAAAATCTTAACAGACTTCCAAAAGTTCCCACACATGCGACGAATAACCGTATTTCGCAAAATGGACGCGGGATTGTCAGATAGATTGTTCACTTCAAGAAATTAATACGTGGCACTTTTTGTTGCCCAATTTTTGAGACCATACAGACTAAATGCATATAAGTAAACTTATCAGACATGTCCAAGAGCGGTGACAAAAATCACAACAATGGACGCCTGCTTGTGTGAGGAGATCCAACGGTATCCTCTTCATTAAAATTAATCTAAAATTTTTAGAAATACATGTTCTTTGTCTTCTCCAAGAGACCAATGCGCATGTGTGGAACACATACAAACGTGACGTCTGATGAAATACAGTCCGAACCATATGCAAGTCTAATCGGTCTGACAACAAATGGGCGCCCAACCAAGAGCCAGCGCCCAACATTCTTTTGAAAGAGACGGTTGGAAATAACCGCATCGCTCGCAACCGACACATCACTGATTCAGTGTTTGTTTATCATCGCAGCGGGCAAAGGAGAGGTGTTGCTTCTCAGTCTGTTTGATCTGCCCTTTATTGTCTTGTACCATCTTCCTGAGAGCAGCATTTCAAATAGGTGATGTGCCGCTTGGGAGGATCCCTTCAGGATTTTGCCAGCTTTTCTAATATAGCTGGCCCCAAAAAGCTTCTCTACGAGGAAGGCATAACCTATGTTTTTTTTTGTCTGTTTTTTTGCGCACCGTGTTCACGATCCTCAGGAGAGCCGTCTTTTCCGGCTCAGTGCAGCTGCTTACCCACACAGGAATACAACATGTCACTAACTCGGGACATTATGGGTCATTGAGGAAAACATTTTGGTGGGCTCTTTTATCTCATGGGTTGAGGTTGCCAAGGAGGGGAGGGAAAAAAACATCCTCCAATTGGGAGTGGATGAGAAGTTTCAAAAAGCTCGCAATGTTCTGGAGTCGTGTTGGACGTCGTAAGGATGTCAGTGACAGTGTATGTGAATTTGCGTGGGTAACCACGGACGAACAAGAGCACAGCAGACATGGAGAGAACCGCAAAACTTACTGGGGCTCCTTAATAGCATATTCACTAACGCGGTTTACCATTTAACCAACTTAGCGCTTGGAATGGTTACTGGGCTAATTTCTAGCCCTAATACTCTCTGAAGTAACAAACACTCTGGACCATGACCATTCAAAAATACCCTCGAGGAGGAAAGTAGAAATTGTACTTCAACCTAAATTTGCTCTCAAGTGAGCCAGTACGGCCGGGGCCTAATAAGATACCAATAACTACAGATGAAAAAAAAAATAATAATAAAAAAAATCCCGCTTTTCTGGTGCATGTAATTCAAAGTGCAATCTGAAAATATTCGCATTTATTTTTTTATCACAGATTAATTAGAAATGAGAATGAGCGCAAAATGTTTGCGGCGATTCTCTCGCTACAGCTATTGAATATTTTGGCATTCAAGATGCTACTGAAAATTATCCGGCAGCTCTCGCCAGCTTACATGGGGCACTTGTTTAGCAGCTAGCAGCTAGCTGCTAACTCGCACGGTATAATATAGTGTCAGCGTAGTTACATTTTTTTTTTCTTTTTTTTTTTAATGAAGCGATTGAGGTTGATTTCAGAATGAAGTGTTATTGATGCCAATGTCAACCGTTTGTGATAGCAACATAAGGTGGCCCCAACTGCAGACCGGAATGCGAGTCAAGACAGGCCATCAGGTGTCATTTAAGTGTCAGTGTGCACTCCAGCGAACAAATTTAGCAACAGTTCATTTCAATGAAAAAAGGCAGTTTGCAATCTGTCCTCACGGGCCACATTGGACACCCTGACAAGCCAGTTATGACCCGCGGGCCGTATGTTTGACACACCGCTGCTCTAAAGCACGGATTCTCAAATTGGGGTATGCCTTTATGTAGAAGTAAATGCTTTTTTTCTTTTAAAATTATTTATATATTTTTATTTACAAATAGTCACAGCGATGCCATTAGAAATGGAGTTCCAAACTTTCATAAATCAGACACTGAAAGCAATGAATTCTTTTAGTCATTTTTTTTTCCCCCATTGTGCCGGTACTCGGCTGAAAAACGATTTCCCTTGGGGGTACATCAGTGAAAAACGGTTGAGAGCCACTGCTCATGGGGATAATCGAACCTTATAGCGCAATACTGTGCATGTATTAAAATCCAAAACTCCTGATGAGAACATTAAGACAATAAAAGGTTATGTCTCTAAAAGTTGTTCAAATTAGCTACAACCTAAAACTGGATTTTCAAAAAGCAGTTTTTTGTTTGTTTTGCTCCCAGGTGGCACAATTCACACATTAGTCATGGCAGCCTAAGGAGGCAAAAATGCATGAAATAGGATATCCTCATATCCAAATCACATTTCTTTCTAATGCGGTTAAAAATATAATCTATTTCATGGTATCTGCCAATGCAACTGCCGGGAAAGTGGAACCAACCGTTAATGCAAGATGACTGTCAGTGAACATAAAAACAAATGAATAAATGCAACATATACCAGTGTCCAGAGCTGGACAGGCCAACGGGCGTAGCAGGCAGATACCCGGTGGGCTCGCACTTTAAAAAACTAAATAAATAAATGATAAAAATCAAAATTTAAAATATCAGTCAATTACAATAAATTGTATTATTTTCCCGCCATTGTAAGCAAGAAGTCATTGTTTCGCATGTGACTAAAATGCACGGAAATCTCCATCAACACATTCATAATACAAGCATACATAGTTTAAAAAAATATGGAAATTTAGACAAACTGCACCAGAACTAGATTTATATAGGTTGGCAGATCGGATCAAATCTGACCATGTATATTGTGTGCATTTATGTCAAGGAGCAACAGAATCAACCCTGCAGTAGAAATGTGTCTCGCCTAATAAGGCTGAAGTCACTGGGAGGGCCATCGTGAATCTGGACAACCGCTGCAATTTGGCAGGAAAAATGTGATCCTGCGTCAAGAAATACTCAATGCCTGGCTTTTTAGTACGAGTTGGTTTATATACGGTACACTTAATTCCATCTTTAGAAACCTCCGTCAAAAGCTACTCTGAAAGTATTGCTCACTATCTCCTCCATTTAATCTATGTCCGAGTCATTAGGTCGTTTTGAAAAAGCTGTGAGCGGGCATCTATCAGGCTTAGTTCAGCATGACCTAGTCAAGCTTCTTGTCCTCATTTGGTATGGCCTTCATGAAATAAATCAAGTGTGGATGAGATTATATTATCTGGGCTTTCCTAAATGTACTCTTGCTGAAATGGCCATTAGCTGTTTGGGAAAAGAAAATCAGACAGAAAAGAATCCTCTACTCCCTATTTGTGCATTCGTTCATATTGTAGCTATGCTTTGGATACATTTACAGTACTTGAATTGGAAAATTAGAAAAACAAACGAAAAATAATATACAGTCATCCCACAATGGTATTAATTATTGAGTGAATGAGAATGAATTTGAGTTGCTTAAAGGTAAATCAATGTACTAGCTTTGGTGCGAACAAAAAATAATTAATTGGATGCACAATGAACCTGAAAGCCATTTAACATTTTTTCTTTTATTTTTTAACCTCTAAGGCCTGAGAAAATCTAGTACTGTTGTCGTCCACAATTATTGTTAAATTAAGGTACAGAATCATCCCCCACCATCATTTTAACTAGGGCTGTTTGAGTCTGAAAAAAAATATTAAATCACAATTACTTATATGATAATTGACATTACAATAATTCAAATGATCATTTTTTTTATACAAAACAAGATGTTTAAATGTAAAAAAAAATGTTAAGATAAATCAAATTCTTTAAAATATTAGAAATATCTATGGAGCAAAACAAATACAGAAATGTAGTTATTTTAGAATGAAAAAAAGGTGTAAATATATAAATTTAAGTATGCTTTCACTGTATAAGCAAACTTCTTAAATTGCCATTCAACTGTTGTAACATTTCATTGAACAATATCAAGTACAAAGTGTCAAATTTGAACTCAAGTATGCTCTCTAAATTAGAAATTGTAAAATGAATACTATTTTAACAGTTTTCTATATATAATTTGTATATATAATTTTTTTTTTTTACGATTCTGCCAATTTTACATTGTGTAATAATCGTAATTGCAATAAATGGTAATTTCGATTGATTTCCGAGAGCTAATTTTAACGTTCGTTGTTGCCAAATTACAGTTCGTCACCGCTATTTTAGAATCTTCAGAAAAAAATTTGGACCACCTTACACATAAAAAATATATGGATTTCGATAGTATTACTGCTGCCCCATGTTCGTCTCTTGAGGAACATCGGCTACTGGAAGTTAGCGCTGGCCAGGGCATCCCTCGCGTGCAATGAAATTTCTGGAACGTGAACAAGGGTTAACGCACCGCAAAACATTATTTGCAGAAGATGATCTCCGCTTTTCACGTTAATGACGTTTCAAGTAATCACTTCTGTCCGCGCTTATTACGCCCGTGATTCAACGTTGCGGAACTGACTGACTCATCGCGCAACAGTCCGAGCACAATAACGCTTTGTACCACAGTTTTATTTTAGTGGTTCTTCACACAGCAGCAACAATAACAAGGCTATGCTATAAAAGAAACTTTCTAACCGTGAGGAGAGATTAAGTCACAAATCAAATAAACCACGGGCAGGGTACAGTCAAGATGAAAACACCCCGCATTGTCACTATGAACTGTAATTTTAACTGATGTGCCACGCAGTGCATATATTCAGCCCGTTTCAAGGAAGCGCACTGAACTCGGCAGCCGAGTGTCAGCCTGAGGCAAGGCTGAAGACTTCCATCACAGTCTCCGCTCCGTGCGGGTCCCTGAGCCAAAGCAGGCCGGGGCACAGGTGAGTCGACACTTTTCTGTTGCGCAAATTGAAGACAATTGTTCAGAACCTTCAAAGACCAAAATAACACTCCGAGTGTGTAAGTTAGATCCAGCAAGGTAGATGGGCTTTGATAATAAAAGAAATGGCTCATTGGCTAGTATATGAGGAGGAAAGTGCCCGGTAACACGGCTTAAAGGTTTTCGATTGCAATCACTTTTTGTTCGAGGCACTCCAGGGAAGTCAGATGGGATTTGGGGTATTGAATGTGGAAACAGTTCAAACAATGGATGAATATCTCCGGGACAAATACAAAGTTGTTATCAGGTCAGATTGAAAGTGGAAAAGAAAAGCCCATACAAAGTAATTTTAAAGGTAAAGGATATTTCTCCTCTTGAGGCTATAAAAAGCTTCCGGCGAGGGATAATGGAAATATTTTGATCGGAGTTGAATTTCTGAAGAAACAAGAAAATGTGTCCCATCTTCTAAAGAAATATCCATATGCACATATTTTTGTCCTTGCAGTAATTTGTGATTGCCTATCCCTGCAACTCAAACACAAAGCTCAGATAAACTCATCAACTATAATTTAATTTTCAGCATTATGTATGAATATTTGTATTTATTTTTGTTTCAACAGCCATCCTGAATGAAAAAGCAGTTTAAATTGATCCTCTACGTGTGAATATTTAGAGGGATAAGGATTACTCAAATAAGCAAAGAACTCTGTCAGGAATCACAGACGATTATAAACCGCCGTTGGTGCTGTTGAAAGTAACAGGTGGACAACAGGCTGCAACAAGATGGCCTCTCACAAAACGGAAATGACGAGTCCAATTTTTTTTTCCACCATGGCATCTCTTCATCACAAATGTGTACATAAGCCATCACGTTGTCTGGAGCCAATTAGTTTTTGCTCCGCAGACCACCAATTGCACAAGGGTCAAACTTAAGGCCCGGGGGCCAGATCTGGCCCGCGACCTCATTTATGAGGCCCGCGAAGGGCAAATCATGTGCGTCGACTTCCTGTTTCTATCACATTGAAAAATTGTTGAACAATTACTTACTGGCCTCTAATTTCAAAACTGGATTTCCATCAATTTTTTGTATGTGATAACGTAAGATGATTATACCTTTTTATGGGTTCACAGTCATAACGGCCCTGTGGCCCGTCCACAAAAATGACACCCCTGTCTTATTGGCTTGTTTTTTTGCGTTGCCCTATTTGCCCTTAAAAGCTACACAGTTTACAATGAAGAATTTCATTATCATAATTTGAAATGTTAATAAACTTAATATTGCCACTCAATACCAAGGGCCATCCATCCTTCTTGTGCCAGAAGGAACCTCTAGGAAAATATGTGCAAGTGTGCCGGTTTTGATTCACTGGCAACGTTTGAGCTCAAGGGCCACATTTGGGTTTTAAAATTGACACATAGGAGAGATTGACCCTGGCACACATCAATTCCAGAGCTTGCTTCCCTAGACGGATTGCCACTTCTTCTGTTGCAAAATACTCGAAGGCATCATTGACATAAAACTCACGGCTTGTAAATCTCATGGGCGTCATCGTCATATTCATCTAAGTCACTGACAAAAAAAAAGGTGCTGCCATTTTCGGACATGTACAATCACATGATTAATGTAGCATCGCACTGAAAATAGCATTGACAAACATGATGTCAAGTGGTGCAACAGTCAGAGACAGCAGCTTCCTTATTGTGAGATCACGTGACCCGCGCCTCCCGCCTGCTACTGGGGTATACCATTACAAGAGGGAGGGGGGTGGAGGGCATTACCTAAATTCTTTTAACATAAACTGTGCGTACTTGTTTGCATTGGGAACTTCATGGAGAAGAAGAAAGAAGAAGAAGGAGACAAATAAGCCCATAATAAGGTAAGCAGATTTGAAGAGTAAATTAGCTAATAATCTTGAAATAAACCTCTGCTGTTAGAATCTCTCCCGCGGCGGTGTCTTGCGCGGACACTTATTTATTAGGGCGGGGCGTCGGGGGCCGACAATTTCTATGAACAAGGCAGGAAGGTCGAGGTCGAAACGGTGCAGCAATCGTGGTCGGAGGGCCGGGTACTGACCGGCAAAAAAGGGTCAAGTGCCCAACTCTGGTAAAATTAAATCCAAAATATCAGGGTGATTGTTTAAATATTTTCAGACAAAGTGGGCATGAGTTTAGATATAGTGTAGGACAATAATTTTATTTTATATAAGCACATATGAATAGAAAGACTAAACGACATACAAAAAAATATTTGGGCGATATTCAGACGATGAAGGGGGCTCAAGTGTCGATGTTCACAAACATTTTGGTGATGGTCTTAGTTTTTGTCCATTTGAGAACATATTTTTTTTCTCTCTCTATGAGCACATATGAAGAGCCTTTGATCCTGTAGGGAGTAATTCGATGTCGATCCGATCGATCTGAAGTGTTGAAAGTTGAAGTGACTCATCTTATGTCATCCAATGCAGCTCTGCCATCATCCTTTTCAACTTCATCTGGTCGCTTGCTGGGTCTGAAACCCGAGCGGGTGACATTGTCTTCTTCCGCTTTGATGGATATTTCTTTCCGCATGTTCTCTTTAATATGTCCTCTATGGCAGCACATTGATGCCGTTCACTTTCCTGGGCCTTCACTTGTGAACTTCAAAGAAAAAGTTCCAAGAAACCAGGCTCGCCTACCCTTTCCTCTTGTAATGTGTCGACGGGGTGCGGGAAAATGCGCTTGCTCTACTTTTAGTCGGGTTTTTCATTCTAGGATAGCTAACTCGGTCCTGGTCATGGTCAACTTTTTCGATAAAAATCGAAAGGCGTCATTAGTCGAGGAATCGATGGAATAATCGATCATAAAAAGATTTGTTCGTTACAGCCCTAATGTAGAGTAGATTATGAATAATGGCTGCTGATTGGCTAACTTGTAACGAGCTGTAATGAGCTCTCCTGATTGGCTGCTGCTACGAGTTACGATATTCAAATCCGGCTGCTGGCAGCGTGACAGGAGGCATGTTTGACAGTCGCCTCCCTCCTCATTGCTAACTATGCGCTTGAGATAAATTCTTCTGGTATTTGTGAGTTTGCATAAAAAAATTAAAAAATGAGAATCCATCTTCTTGCTCCCACCTATCCATGGAGCGTCACAACTTTTTTTTTTTCTTTTTTTTTTTCACAACGCCACCATGTGGGCTCCTTCAAAATGTGTTTTCTATAACTGAAAATAGCAGAGCATTATTTCGCTTCTATTCATAAGTTTATATCAGCTGTTGCTTTGTAGACTTAGCGGCGCATGGGAGGGGGAGTGAGCAGCAGTGAAAAGAACAGTTGACAAAGACAACAAGCTCAACAATGAAAAAGAAAATAAATCCTTCTAAAGTAGCGACTTGAAAAAAATAAAACGAGAACAAGTCCATTGAAGGAAAACATTAAGAGGCTCATGAATATTAATGATGCGCTCCGTAAACAACAAAACAGTATGATCAAACACTCAGCTCTCCTGATTTGTTTGTTGATTTGAACGGCTTTTAATAAATATATCATGGCACAACTAATAGATTTTCCATGGAACGGTCTTAGACTCGTCAGATAGAAAAGCTTAACGTCGCCTAATGTCCAAATATTTTTGATCAATAGTCAAGGAAATTTATCTTGACATCTCTACTTATGCTCATTTCAAACTCTGAAAAGATTACAAAGGTCGCTCCAATTTATCCAATTTTATGGAAAATAAGTTTTATCCTCTCCAAGGAGGCGCTCACGACAGAAGCTTATGTCACTTAATGAGGAAAACGCTTTGGCCGTAAAAATCGAAAATACCGGGCCGCTGTGTCCTTGGCTCTCTTTATTTACAATAAGGACATATTTGATAAACATGTCATGCGTTTAGGAATTTGGCAGACCGCCTCGCTGGTTGCTTTTTATTACTCGCCCCCAGCACACCTGACAGTTTGGTGACAAGAAATAAATTAAACTTTAGACTAGGTGAAACCTGGTCTAAGTTGTGGTGCAGGTGGTCTAATGCGATTTTGGCGGATTTAGCGGCCTTATCTGTGCTGAATTTAAATGGAATAAGCAGACTGGCATCAAGTCAGCTGTGTTCACACCCACAACGGCACATATTCCCATTTCTACTTGCGTCCATCTATGAAGATACTAGAAGAAAGAAAACTTCACCCGTGTGCACAGTCAGACTGCACTCGCGCTGGACACAAAACTAGTGACTTTAGAGTTTATTACCGAGACTCAAATTTGCAGTGCTCCTTGACCATGAAACCAGATATGGAACTTTTTGCAACATGGAGATAGCGTAGCAATTAAAATGTTGCACGTTTCTGCCCAGGCTGCTAAGTACTCGATGGCTAAATATAGAATGATGGATTATGTCTGTAGAAAAAAATGCTTTGAAATTTTAAAATTCGAGCTCAAGCGTCTCTGTTCCACGGCATTTCCTCTCGATTCAGATTTATCTTTTTAATCACTTCTCATTGTTTTTTTTTTATTTTAATTATGCTCTATTACTCATTGTTTACGCAGTTGTTAACTTTAACGGCACACCACACTGCAGTTCGGCGAATGCAATAAATAAAACGGCAATCTTTCTTTAATACCAAACTGTCTGATAGGAGGCAGCGAAAAAAAACGCACCAAATCCCATTTGTCAATGTTTATTAGTCACACTGCAACTGTTGGATGTTGTAAAGGAAGACATTGCCTCAAAGTGAAACATACAATAGTTGTAGGCCAAAGGGCTAACAGGGAAGGAATATAATGAAGGCCTGGCGATAAACAATAGAAAACACTAAGCGTTGAAGGCAACGATAAATCTGCACAATTCTGCGCTACTGAGAGAGTGGAAGTCAGGAAGAAAGACCCTTACCGCTATCAAGAGGGCTGCAACCGTTGTGAACACGTATTCTCCCTGTGGCAACGCAGCAAATCTTTACCAAGCAAGCAAGTGCCGCAAGCAGAAACACTCCTATGTGGAAAAAACATCCTGACTTGAAAAACTAAAGCTGACAAGGAAGTGGACCATTTCATGGCATGGGAGAAGGACAAAGAGCACAACCAAGGCCAGACGTTTATCTCCTAAAGTACCTGCAAATATCTGAGGATTACAGACCACAAGGAACGAGAGAACTCTTCAACCCTTCTCCGTCTAAAGGAGCAAGCGCTCACACAAAGTCAGGATTTCATCTAATCTGCGCAGGACACAAATAGTCCCATCATATTTCATTAAACATGTCAAAGCAATTTAATCATTTTCCCTTCTGGCGTTCTGTTGTTTATTAGTCTTTAGATATTCACTTTGAACTAAAAATGTTTCAAACCCCCCGGAGGTGATGTCTCACAAATACAGAGAGAAAAAACAGCCAAATCTAAAATAAATAGAAATGTGTCAAACTAAAGGGGATGCAAAGTTTAGCATGGTCGATCCAATCCATCCATTATCTATTCCGCTTTTCATCAATGAGACGATTATTACTAACTTGTGCATTTATACTGTAATTTTGTATTTTTACAAAGGGAATAAATCATTTGTCCTTTTATTTACGCTGGAGGAATTGTGCAAACAAGGTGTTAGCTGATGTAGCTCAAGAACCAGTTATATATATATATGTATCATATCGGATTATTAAAAAAAATATATGGTATATCAAATAAGATTAAACATATCAGAAATCGAATAAGTCTCATTAGGAAAACAACACTAACTCCATCTACGAGGCCTTTCAACAAATTTTTATGGATGCTATGAAATGTTTGCTTCTATTTGCCGGGATGCAAATGCATGTTTGAGCACGGCGGCATGAACTCTCTGCTCCCTGATGACTGATAATAGCCACTTAATGAATAGTCTAACAAAATGTTGACCAGCAGTTTTTTCACCTTACCTACTGGCATATTTAAAGGTTAACGTTTTAAGCTTGTAAGTTTGTTTAGAGGGGGCTAGTAAATGGAAATATTTTTTGGCGTTGCTTCCTGACCTCCAAGATTGAGGTCAGTACCTATTGTATAGATTTTAATAGACTGTCCTTAAAAAAAATAAAAAAATAAAGCAATAATTTCTACAGTTTGCAAATGAAAATTATATTTGGCTCTTAAATGTTAAGAATCCAAATAATTATTCTTGTTCATCTTTCATCTTAGATGACAGACAATTAAATTACTTAATTGACTTCCACGTAAAATCTTTTTACCTGGCATTTTTAATTTGCATTTGTAGTTTTTTTTTAGCTTCCCAGTGCCTTCTAAAAAAAATGTAATGAAAAGGTAACATTGGATGGATGGATGGGATGTTCATGAGATGACATCATTGCAGCGTCATTTTCTATCTGTGTCGGGTCATACGAGTGTCGTAAAAACCTTGAAGCAAGCACGGCGTGCTCTTATTTGGAGTACTGTGCAAGAATAGGATATGCACAAGTGCAAATAAGAGCAATAGTTTGAAAAGTGTTTCTATTCAGAAATTATTCCGGTGGAATGTTGCTCTCAATATTCACGGCTTATGTTCCGTTTCAGGATGCAATTAAAATGAGAAACATCAAAAGACATGAAGGAAATAATTTCATTGCGCTTTTTTTTTTTTTCTACGCATGTGAAAAAAATCACACGTTTTTAAGTTCACAACACCAAGCCTGACTTCCTTCTTTCCTAAAAATTCAGGCTGTAACTTACTTGAAATTGTCGCTTATCAGACGTTTTTAGTTTAGACGTGGCCCCAAAACACTCGGCACAGCTGCCAAATCACGTTGTGGTCAAATGTTGGCTAGAAACAGGGCATCGCTCACACTACCCAATGTCTCATATTGCCCCGCTCTCTCCCAGACGTAACGCGCCGTAAGCAGCACTTACATCATCATCAAGCCATAAAATGATGATGATGATAATTGTGGTCATTACAACTGTAAATTAATAAATTACTAGTTGGACAAATTGGACACTTTTTTATACTTTATTATTGATTACTTGCCATGGCGACAACTGAAAATCTCTGGAACCTTCCCCCCCACCCCATGCTTCATTTGGACCAGGGTTCTTCGATCCTGTTCCCTCGAGGTCCGGTTTCTTGGATGCTTTCCATGACTCCCTGCTGCAAAACACCTGATTGAAATGATCAGGATCGTTATCCGGGTTCTGCGGACCTAATGTGATCATTGTGCTGCAGCAGGCAGGGATGGAAAGCATCCAGGAAATCAGCTCTCAAGGAACAGGATTGAATGGTAGTTTTCCTTGAGTCTTTTTGTACTTTGACCTTTGCACCCATTTTTGGTGTAATTGTGAATATTGCCGCTGAAAATATTTTCTCTCATGGGTGGGATGAATCCTATCTATACACTTCTATGCTGTTATTTTGAAACATAAAATTGCACCACTTCCGGTAACAGGTACATGAATGTCACAAACTCTCTAACAAGCCACTTTGGTCATCGCTGCAATGGTTCATCATAACAACGCATTTGGGTAGTCGTGTATTTGGATGACTCTATTTCCTCGTCGAAGCACGTCAGCGTACAAACTCGCAATGCTACACGCACATTTGTTTTCCAACTTGCAGCCGAATCACAACGCTGCTCCAGACGCACATTCAGATGTGCGTCACGTCAATTTGACTCTTCAAACAACGACATTATGTAAATGTATACAGCATTAATGAATGTTTAAGGCGCACAAATTGTAGAGAGTAACATTTCCTTAAATGTCTGCGGTTGTTTCTACAACCTCCCTGCAGAGACAACAATAATTTATGTGGCCCTCTCTCGCAGTTGAGGCCCGAAAGAATTCAGCGCCATGGACAGCGCCAAATGGCTACTACCTAATCAGGTTCATTTATTTAGTGTTATTGTTGTTAGCGATCCATATTAAGCATGTTTTATCTTTAAAGACTGTGAAGATTCCATCTTTCAGCAGATTAGCACACACCGCTTGCCATTCTTCACAGTGCAACTTGCATATCTTGATTGCCGAGATTCCCATTAGAGATTGCCACCAACTCAATCCGTTTATCATTTGTTTGTTCCATTTTCAACTGGCAATCAAAGCATATTTGAAAAAAATAAATATACTGGTTATTTGTTTACAACAATTCACATACTCAATATTTGGACATCCTATTTAGCTACACAAAAATAGGAAGCAACTCACAGTATATTGTATTAGTTTTTTTTAACATAAAAGTAGGAGCTGTTATCAAGGTTGTTTATACAATGCAGAATTTTACATTAGCTGTTGAAATAATAGCTTAAAAGTATATTTCTCTTATCATCTGTGTTAATGATCAACCACATTTATTTTCCCCATTCTGAATGCTGTAGTTGCTGGAAATGGTAGACTTTTGCATACCACACATTCAACTTTGCTGATGTCTCATTTGGGAACTGGATGAAACAAATGCAGAAACATAGAAACGAATAAATGAAAACAACCTATACAGCCTGGACATAATTTGAAGCACAATAAAAATCGAAGTTACTATTACATTTTTTTTTCAAAATATTTGTTTTTAATTCTTCCCCTTAAATGACACTTTGTTGTTAAATTACCCTACTATTTTCTTGGAAAATAATGACTGTTTTTCTTCTTGTATATAATTTTATGACATCTTTTTTGCAAGTGGATGATTTTCTTTTTTCCTGTTAAATTAGGATTTTAATCATTACTTCTTGTAAAACGACTACCATAGTCCGGTAAGAGAGTGACTATTCTAATAAATTAAGACTGTTCTTGTACACCTTTATAGTCATAAAATTAAAATTGTATTCTTTAAATATGACTGAGTTATTTTATTTCCTTTCATTATCGCTTTAATATTTATTGTGTTGTCCTGCATGAGTGTAATGAGCAACCCCAATAACAAGTATTTTCTTAAACTAATAAATCTGACTGTGTCTTACAAAAGTGGTTGTTGGCAAAGTTTGGTCTTCTTTTTTTATAATAATTTTAATTGTGAAAGTGACCAAAATAAAGTGTTACTTTCGCAAAGTCCACAGCTTTTCTGGGGATTTTATCTCCACAAATATTGGTATGTTTTCACTACTGTTTATTATTATTAGTAGTAGTAGTATATTTTATATATTTTTGCAATTAATGTCAACATTACACCAAAATAAAATGCCTGCAAAACTGAAGTACAGCTTTCCTTTTCCTCATTTAAACAGTGCCAGCATTGTCATTCATTGTTCAATGAATAATGTAAAGACTTCAAATATAGCAAACTCAGGCATGTACAGCAAGTGGTCATCTTTTGGGTGCAAATATAGTTACAGAATGATTCAAAATAACAGAACTAGCCTGTCAGTCAAAAGAAGAATACAATTTGCGTTAACCAATTCATTAATATACAATCACGGTGGCTTTGTTCAGGACAGTCACATCAAGTCTGCATTTCAAAGCGCGACAATTCCCGTTCCTCGGATGTTCCACTTCAAATGGATTGCAGTCTATTAGAGCCACAATGTAATCTGTTAATTGTCTCATTAAAACACTAACAACTCCAACGTTTCACTCACGTTGACGTCAGCTGCCGGCAGTATACGTTGATGATTTTTATTATTCATTTTTTTATTTTTATTTTTTTTGGGGGGGGGCGATGTACGCTCATATGGAAAACACGTCACTGTGTAGAAAAGAGCAACACCCACGCGTCTACAAGCATTTCATAGTGGGCTCGTTGTGCTAAAGAGCGCACGTGTAAGCAAGTGCCTAATCACAGCAAGCATCCTCGCAAGGGTGCCTTTAATTACGCTAATACGTTTCAACGTGCTCCGAACGTCTGTCATATCGCAACACCGGTACGGTACAATCACGTGACCAGCGAGTCATCTGCACATCACTGGACGACAGATATTAACTGTCAAACACAAAACGCTACAACTGCTTCAAACGTATGCGCCACAACGCAACCGCTGGAGACAGGGGGGGGGGGAATAAAAAAAGTTCAACACCCAGCAATTGAAATGCAGCGGAGTTATACTCACAAGAAGCAGCGGGCGGTTGTGATCGCAGATTGTCATCGATTGAGTGAAGTGTCCGTGCCTGCATTGAGTGGAAAAGTGTCTCCCGTGGATAATTAGTAAGGAAAGCGGCTTTTCAGTCCGAACTCGTTGCGCGCGTGCTCCGCGGCGCTAATTCAATCCTGTCAGCTCACCGAATGTTGTTCCGTTTCCACAAAACACACACACAGTCACGTACACACAATAACAAACATTTGACAGACACACACACACACTCCCACGGCGTTTCACCACCGTGAAGCTTCTGCCCTCACCCCCTCCTCTCCTTCACCGTAATCCCTCGCTCTCTGGTGACGTCACTGAAAAATTCGGCCGCAGATAACATTCAGAAGGGTTGTGTCAAAAATGTGAAAATGCAAGTGCAACACAAATTGAAAATGCGAACGCGAAACTATTTTTTTTAATTGATTGCGTTGCGCACAAGCAGGGGCGTTTGTGGACTGGGTGACAAGAATGACGGTTGAGCCCCCCCCCTAAAAAATGAATAAAACTAAAAAGCACAATGTGACAAAGTTATCCATCTTTGAGTTACACTCGGAAACCTTATAAGAGAACATGTATAATTGCATTCTTACCAGGGAAATCTGTGTAGTGCTTCTCCCAGATTTATTGGTGAAACCATGAAGAGACAGAAAATAATGTGAAAATGTCACGGATAAATCAATGCATTCAAGTTAGGTGAGCAATGTAAGATGGCCTCTGGTGGCTTCACTTCTTGCTACCATAAGTAATGTTCAGCACAGCGTATTTTTTTTGTTGAAAATGATTAATGTCACCTGCTGTAATCCTGCTTTTTATGCCTACAGGAAGCGACGGATATATGTTCATTTTTATTTACTGTATATATTGTAAATTTCCATCTGTGGAAATGATTATTGATGTGTATGGAGAGATGAGAAATTTGTGAGTTTAGAAAAAATGGGAATTATTTACTTTAAACTCATTGAGACATTGGAAAATTGTTACACTGTACAATATTTTGAGTGTTACTCATTGCTCTTGCTTGCTCTCAATATATGTTGTGTTTGAATGTGTTTTTATTATTTTAAAAGTATTTTTAAAGACTTGTAAGAAATAATTACTATAAATGCTATTACAAAAACATGTTTGGAGAGTATTGAAGTCTGGTATTTCTACATCGACTATTTCACTTATTGCTGGTGTGGGCTTGAATTTTTTTTTTTTAGAAATTTTGAAAAAAAAAATTCAATTTGGAGTGATAAAAAAAAAATTGGGAAAATTAAATGATTGGAAAAGCATTTACTTGCTGGTGTTCTCTCTAACTAACGCGCAAGTGGGCAGTTTTAAAAGATTTGAATTTATCGAGTAGCCTGACTGAAACCACGCCCCTCACTTATGCTAGCCAAGGCTGCTACATTAGTAGCACAACTTTGTAGTGGAAAGTCACAATAACACGAAATGTTATCGGTTCATGTCACTGCACTGTCTAACTGTTCGGAAGTACGGACAAATATTCGCCGTCTCTGGAGCTCACTAACAGCCACCAGCCAGCCAATCAACACCTTGTATGGGTGCCTATGCTATGGATTTATTAATGGATATGTGTTGCATTGTCTAAAGCAGTGCCATTGTTGGTTATTGATATGATCAGTGTCAGCCATTTCACTGAGCCCGCTTCAGCTCCGGACCCGTCGTTTGAGTTGCCTGCTTTGTCGCGCCGTCGATGCACACAGACAGGTATGTGACAATAATGTCATGGCGGTTATAAAACAATCTATAAACACACTAGATGCATTTTCTGCTCACATTCACATCCTACAATAGTGTTGTTGTTGTTTTTTTAATCATGACTATAAATGACTCTTTTCTAATGATGATCCTGATGGTGTAAAAATATGACAATTACAGAATGCTTTTTGTCCATTAAAATTAAATACTTGAAATGATTAAAGGGAATCAACCTGGAGCTATGACCAAAGATAATTCCATTTGAATGGTGAAAGTTTTCAAAATGTTTTGTTTTCAATCTCACTCCAAGCATTCTGAATATTAAGAGTGAAGGGATTATGTGCATGCGTGGAAACTGAATAACTTAAAGATAGGCAAATTGGATTCATTAACATATACAGTTGGTTATGATGAAAGGCCTTGTAAATAAACAGAGGTGCTCTCTTTTCATTGACAAGGAGGTCCGGCTGACATTCTGCTACAATTTACAGTGATGGGTCATAAAGCCATCACCAGTAATAAATCTAATAGCAACGTGATGAATTGTATCAAGTGGATTTAATGCAGCGGGGGAGCTTGCATGCATTGTAAGTGACATCTGAATCGCCCAACGCGGATAAAAATGCAGCTTCTGTGCTTCGTACTGCACTTATTTCTCAAATAAAGGCGTCAATATCTGTTACATGTGCATGGAATTGTTATGTTTAGCCGTTTATGTCCTTTAATATTTTTTGTGTCTTTTTTCACTCCCTTGGTCCAACAGCCCAGAATTGTCTTTTTTTTTACCCTTAAGGACCGCCATTGTTTTTTGTTTGTATTTGCCAAGTCAATTCAAGTCAAATTTATTTGTATAGCCCTTTAATCACGAAAAAAAAAGTCACAAAGGGCTTCACAAGTTGACAAATAGCAATGGCATGCTCTGATTTTAATTCTACAGGAGGGCAAGGAAAAACTCAAATAACCCCATCCGGGAGAAGAGAAACCTTGAGAAGGGGTTATCCCGCTTCCGGGATGACCAGGCTGCAGTGGATGCCGAGTGGGCAACGTTTAACACATAATGTGAAGTTATAAAAAGGTTAGATTCGTGTGAGAGCCGTTTGATAAAATAAAACCCTGCAAGGCGACTCCTTCAAAGAAGCGGGTCTTCCTCAAAACCTGGTCCGGCAGGTCAATGCGGAATTCTGCGTAGTCTACCTCAATTTTTGTCCTGATCAGTCGGTGCGGTGATATCCAATCTGTCATCAACTCGCCCCTTTCTCAAAGCCTGGCGCGGGGGGAGCAGGAAAAGGGAAGAGGCAGTTACCCAGGCCAAAATGTAGTTCAATTAAATGCAAGAGTATAAAATTAAGTCTTTAGTTGAGTTTTCGACAGTTGTACTGAGATCATGACTGTATGTTCTGTGGGGAACGAGAGCCCAAATAGAAAATGCTCTGTAGTCTGGAAAATAGAAATGTGTCAAGACTTCAAATTTCATAAAGTAATAAGATAGTATATTACCTGCGTGAGTCACCAAGTCAACAACTAGTTCAGAAAATTAATTTAAAAAGCAAGAGTAAGGGCTACGGAAACAGTAAATAACGATAAAACCGTAACAAGGCCGTGGAACGCATGACGAGAACTTCAAAAGTTTCCGATCCTTCATATGACGATGTGCAAGTCTGCAGGCAAGGTCTCATTTAGCGGTAAAAACTCATTTGGTTTTAACCTGGTCTCACAAAAACCAATCATGTTAAAATTAGGCTCTCTAATGAGATCATGTACTGGCTAGGCTTTCGAGGAGAGTGATCTAATATTCATGAGACCGATTTTCAATAAAGTAGGCTGATCTGTCATCACAGAATTCCTAGTCGTAATATCAATAAGATTGCATTGCCTGGGTCCCGTATTGTACATTGAGCGACTATAGGCGCCGCGGTTGGTTAATATCAGAGGAATCAAACGGTTGTCTGGCGGCTCGCGATTATTAGGTGCAAACACCATGTCATCGTCAATATGCAATCTAGCAGTATGCAGTGAATCGGTATGTAAAGTAAAATGCTATAATCTACAGAGAAATCTATCTGTGTTGTTAGCATCTAGCATAGCGTTAGTTAGCTCTAACCTTAGAGACTCCACTCTCGTTCTGTCAGGTGTGCCTCAGAAGGAAGACCAATTATCAACAAACAGCATTCCTTTCTTGCTACAAAAGCTAGCCAGGCACCGGTTAAGCGAGAATAATCCGCTAAACGATGACTTGTTTTTCTGGCGAGATTTAAATCCGAGCCATGTTGCTTGTTGTAATCTCTGATTGCCTCATCCGGTTGACATGGAGTCGACGTGTATTTCTCTATCCGAGTAGCTAGTGTTATTAGCCTTTTGCTGGTTTCTGGTCCTGTTGACTGCCAGCTCTCTAAAACGTCAGTGTCGGTTGCTCTGGCGGGAATGCCAGATTAATGTTATGAGCGATGGAGTCACCCAAAACTAAAGTCTAGGAGCCTGTAGACAAAAGCGGAATGGGACTAGCTAAGCGGCTAAATCTAGTATGCGTCTGTACAGACTCACCGCGATTAGCAGGCTAATGCTAACGGGCTAGCACATCGGCTACAACCCACGCTATCTGTTATGTCTGCCATCTACAGATACAAATGATTCTGCTCAAGATGATGGACACATCCCTCTAGGAAATTAAATAAATTCTGTCTTACAGATTTTGGGAGGTTTTGTTGAAGCTGCCATCTTGTCTACTGTTGAATACATTTTGTGCTACACTAAGAAAAGCTACGCTAAGAAATGGATATTGTTGAATTGGTCAATGACATTGAGAGGAAAGGCAGTTCATGAAGCCAAGCAGCCGAGACTTGTAAAAATCGACGATTCTCTTACAAAAATTTAAAATCGTCTCCAGAAAGTAAAAACATTAGGTGAGGGGTCATTTTATGGAATATGAACATTAGTTTGCTTGTTCCAATCTACTTTAAAGGATGAATGGAAGCATGTTGTCAATAGAATGGCTTCTAGAAAGAACAAATAGTGCCTCCATGGTGGCAACATTGTTTCTTTGGCACGTTGATCGTTCACTTTTAGAGCTCTTGTGCGAATTACACTGCCACTGAAAATCTGTACGTGGAAAAAAAAAATCTCAGCGTACATTATAGCTTACTTCTCTAGTACAAAAATCAGATGTGGCAGGCTTAGGCATTCCCAAGAGCTTTTACTTTACAACTGTTGGTTTACCTCTGCTCATTAGAAATGTTTTTAAGATAAAAAAAATACACTATAGTCACCATTGCTGCTATAGCTAGATAAGAAAATGTGCACGAAGCATCCTCAGTATGAGACCAGTCTCGTGCTAAGGGAATGACATTTGGATTTCCTTCCTCAGTATGTCACTCAACTCCAGGTAAGAAGTGGGAAATGATTAAATGGATGTGTTAAATACACAGTAATGGGATATCTATTCCAGTGTTGATTGGTTGACAAAGACAGAGGCCTCAAACGGCATGCTCGATAAATTGCTGAGACCGCAGCTGTCTCTGCATCGCTGTGATTCACTCATCGGGCGTGCCAAAATACTGTGAGCGCTAAAGCTCCAATGTGACAAGAACAGCAGTCAGCCGTCTCACACCAGGAAAATCGGCTGTTTTGTGTGTTCCCTCTGTTCATTGTTGTGAAAATGCTGCAGTGTGAGGGTCAATCAGGTGCACTCTGCATGTTCATTTATAAGAGTCCTCAGAGCCATTCAACTCCACATGCTGCTCAATCTTTTTTGCGACTGATACACGTTTTTTTTTTCGATGAAACGTAATTCTGAAGTGACACCAAACCAAGTGGGAGGAAACAGTTCGAATCATGACTTTTTCAAAACCTGCCGCGATGAGAACTGCCAATTTCAGGATTTATTTATTTTTTTTACCATGTTGCTCTAAGCCGTTTTTTTTAATTATTTTTTTTTATATGCGGGTCGCTGGTGATTGAAGGCTATAAGGGAGCCGAAACTTGGTGCAGGAGCCCACGGAGAAATGGTCAAAATTGCCATTCCCACCACATTTGACAGCTGCAGGTTATTAGGGAAAAGCAGTATTACGAGGGGTCATGCATGCGCTCTGCCAAGAGATCGCAAATTACTTTGTCTTCTAATCATCCGAATTTAGAAAAACTAGCCAAGTACTGTGCTTGTCGACTCACCGATGCTGGCGAGCGACAATCTGCCAGAGTGTAATGCTCTGTGGAGAGGAAAAATATCTGACCTCGCTGTACAGGATGTGGATAAGCATAGCAGTTAGCCTCGCAGCTACAGCATAAGTGGGTGTGAACGCCACTAGGAACATCTTACAACATTCGGACCACCAGGCAGGAAAAGGAATATGAGCATCGGTTCAAAGCGAAACTTGTCCGGATTTACATCCCATAATATCTGGACTGTGCTAACATCAATATAGCATACGCTAATGTTAGCATGTTTTGTGTGCATCTTTTTCCTCATCACCTTTTACAATGTTGGCGGGTCCAACATTCAAAGGGGGCCGACAATTTTTAGGAATAAGGTCAAAGGGTCGAGGCCGGAAGGCTACCCAGATCACGACCGGAAGGCGAGGGACTGACCGTCAAAAAAGGGTCAAGTGCCCAGCTCTGGAAATGAGGGTGGTTTTGACTCGTGGTAAATATGTTACAACTCGTCTTTGTATTCCAGTCTCTGTCCTCTGCTGACTTACAGTATCTGTTGTTGTTTGTACTTGAGGGGTAAGATGTTAATGGTGACAACTGGGAGAGAAATTAGACGGGGACCTTCGTTGAAAAAAAGGCTTTTTTGTGTGTGTGTGTGGGAGGGGGATGAGCAAGAAGTGCACAGTCATTGACACGTAGTTCCTGGATGTTGATGAACAAGGTGCTAGGAGTACTATCTGGTTTTGCCAGGGGAAATGTTTCGAAAGGAGTAAAACCATGGTGAGCTGAGTCGGTATCATGCAAGGGAAACGGGAAAGAATTCTCTAAATTTCTGTGGTAATTGCAAAATTTTAACTGCACTCTTAAGTAAATGAATAATTAAAAAATGTAAAAAAATAAAATAAAATGAAAAAAAATATGTTGCCTCGCATCACCTTTCACTCTTTTTTTGGGCACATGTTTTGGTATCAGTTTGTCTTTCACCGTTAATCGAGTCATATTGCTTTTAAAAAAATAACAAGAAAGAAAGGGCTAAAATAGAAAAAGAGCCGTATACCATATGCAGCATCCAGATGCTGTCCAAACAAGAATGAACCCGTGGCACAGTAGTGTGCACACAAATAGCGAATACTCCGATTTCTGCTTGGTGGTTATAAACCCAACGTAATTAGAAAGTCTGGAGTCTCTTTTTCCATCCTTAGCAATGCGTCTCCACAATGCTCTCCATGCAGCAATAATAAATGTATTACGGGTGGTTGTATTTCATTATTCCCGTCGCTATTTTACCTTGTTGAAGTGAGAAATGACACAGCAGCTGAGTACCACAAAGGGCATCCTTGATCATCACCACTGCCATCCATCTCCTTCTGCATTTTCTGTCAATTTCCAATGTGGCCGCTCCCCTCCTCCATCATGTGTCACCTTCACCCACTACAGTCATAAAATTACTGTCTATGTCCAATATGCCCCCCCCCACCACCCCCGACCCCTTGCTGCAGTGTGGCTGCAGCTCTATTTGGTCATACTGGCAGCTAATTATTATTTAAATCGAAACGTGATGAATCAATCTTCCTTAACAATGATAAAAAAAAAAAATAACGAAAAAAAAAAATCAACAATGCACGGAGTGTTAATTAATCCCTTAACCCGTAGTGTAAAATATCCCTCTTGAAATAAAAACCTGGACCAAAAAAAATGTTTCTTTTTAATAAAAAAAATACAGGTCATTTTTTTACATAAGTTTATCATAACTCTAGTGCTTAATCCTCAAAGGATGAACAGCTTTATAAATATTGTGTGAGTTGCTCAATTTAAAAACAAACGCACAGGAGCGTTCATTTCCCCATTGTCTTCATACATACATATTCACAAATTAGTCCATGCATCCATTTTCTTCCGCTTATCTGAGGTGGAGTCAGTCCTTCAGGGGTGTTCCGAGGCCAGCTATGAGGCAAAGTCTCTCCAGAGTGTCCGGGTCTTCCCCAGCAGATCCTCCGAGTGTGACATGCCCAGAACACCTCACCGAGGAGGCATCCAGGAGGCATCCTAACCTAGCCTGAGCTACCTAATGTGGCTCCTCTCGATGCGGAGGATCAGTGACTCGACTCTAATGACCGAATGTCTCACATCGTCTCTAAGGTAGAGAGCCCAGACACCTTGCGGCGGAATCTCATTTCGGTATCTTGTTCTTTTGGCCAAGACGCACAGACTATGGGTGAGGGTAGGAACTCGATCAACGGGTAAATCGAGACCTTTCACCGATACAGGCTGCGCATCACTGCGGACACTGCGCCGATCCCCCTTTCAATCTCCTGCGCTTTAACTTTCTGTGTAGGATTTTGGAAAGTGGGAGTTAGGGCAGTACCAGGCAGATGATGCAACATGTGATTGCGTCATAAAAACACCTGCTTTCTATACTGAAGATAATAATAAATAAATATATATATATATATATATATATATATATATATATATGGTTGTTGTGTTTTGTGGCTGCTGTGACATTTACCCGCAACTACTGTTACTGATGAATCGAATGCCTCAAAATCGTGCACAAACTCGATGATGAAGGTGACGACTTGAAAACAGGCTTTGACTAGTGTGTGAAAACGACTAACACTAAATCCCACTGAGCCGGAAAGGGGGCTGGAACATCTCAACACACTGCTGGAATTAATCTTTTCTGATTTACTGAATCTCCTCACCAGCATGAAGCATCAAGAATGGTTGATTCTTTTCATCTCAGTACGGCTTACTATCCTACAATGATGCGGAGAGATCGTCTTAGCTATACGGATGGAGCGTGAGAGGAAGTTTAGGGGATCTTCTGAAGGATCCCAAACTCACCAAAAATGTAAAGGAGGTCAGAGAGAATGTGTGAGGCTTGAATGTCATATTAACATGCTTATGTCATGGAGAAAGAACCTCGGTGTCGGGTGAATATGATGGAAATGAGCTGTTACCTAACAGAGGGCCAGAAATGCCGAACAGCTCGCTCACCGTCTTTCATAAAGAGGCAGCTAACAAAAACAATTACTGTTGATTCTTCAATTTCACACTTCAGAGAACCAACTTCAGTATTTGTATGTAAAGAATGATATAGGCACACACACACACAGACACACGCACACACACATATGCATACACAAAAGGAATTTCAATGAAAATGGGTATTCGGTCACTTCGTTAGTCAATTTCACCTTGGCTTTAACATCAATACAAGTGCATGCCAAAAATGAGTGTTAAAATTTGTGTGGTTAAAACTAACGAAGTACTTAAGTTTTAACACATAATGACAACTAGTTAAAAAAATGAGTTAAAAAAAATTCTAAAGATCTCTCAAATTTTGGCGGTGCTTGGATTCAATTTCAGGGTGCTTGAGCACCCCCCCCCCCAAAAAAAATGGAATAGACACGTGTGATACAGTTAAAGAAACATGCAAGGAAAGCTTCCTAATGCAGTAATTTCAAGTTACTCTCTTCTAGTAACTCATGTCTAAATCTTGGATAATGGTTTAATCATTTTGAACAAGTGATTGAAATATTCAATCCGAGTCTGACTCGATGCCGAATATTAATGCTAATAACATAATTGGCTTAAAATAAACGCAAGTGTCATGCTATTTTGACACCTGCCATCCGCTGATTTCCACCAGATAGCGCTGGGAGAACATTTCTGGTACAGTATTTTATCTATTTAATTGATCTATTTATTCTAAATGTGGATTTTTGCATTTCATTGTTTGTATGCGTAAGTTTCAAGAATAGATACAGCATAGAATATTGTGTTTTTTTTTCACATATATTATTTATTGCGTAATTGATTTGAAATAAATACTTTTTGTGTTTCATTTCGATGGGTTTTATTTTATTTCAACATTTGTTTTTAAAATTAAATTCGTTTTTAATGCATTGTTTTTGTTTAGTTTTTATTGGTTTTAGTAGTGGCATGTTGTTCCACAATTTTTACAAAAAAATTTACTTACGCAAGGTTTCTTGAGTGAACATTTCCGGGAGAAGGAGTGATTTTCAGTTGGGCAGAAGACACGCCACGCAGTTGACAACACCCTGCTGAGTATTTTTAACCAACCAGAGGCTGGCTGACCTGCATGGACATTCTGCTTCCTTTGGGTCTCAACTGTTCAGAACGCCCGGGCGACATAGGCGCCAGCTTGTGGATCGTTATGTCCATATTGCGAGCAGAGCCGCTCTCGCAAATTAAGCGGCTGAGACACCAAAGCAGCAATCTAACCTTAATTGTTAGCTCGCTAGATGTGGTGTGGAGGACCCGAGAGCAAAGAGGCAGATGGATTAGTCGAAAAAAGTGATGGTTTTATTTAACAAAAGTAAACGAGGCAAGGTCAGGATTCTAAAACATTTGTCGGGTATGCAACTCAAACTGGCCGGATGTACAAAATTATAAGTGAGGATGTTGATCTGGCGATGAAATGCAACCAGGGCCCGGCTTAAGTACTGATGATGGTAATTGATTGCACCTGGTCCCAGCACCACAGTCTCATCGACCCTGAAAGACCCTTTTCAATTAATTATCATTATTTTGAAAGCGCTCTCATTTTTATATTATTTCATTTTATTTTGAGTTATTTCGTTAGTTTTCATCAAGTATTATAACCTTTGTCGTGAAATATTATCATTGGAAAATTTTGTTCCTCCAAACCACACACCTTTCTTGCGAGGCAATCAACAAAAGCAGTTCATCCTTGTTAAATAAAACTCTCCTGTCCATCCGTATAATTGCTTCGGAGCTGTCTGCGCACGCATATGGAGCAGTCAAACAACAGATGGTGGAATTGATATTGCAAATCCAAGAAGGGCAAAACAATAAATTTGCTGTTTTAGGATAATGGGAGGCATTTGATGATACTGTACATTCCTGCTCTTGGTGATCACGTTCTCGTACCAGTTTACAGGAAAGCGATTAATCAAGACCACCAGACTCGTCTTCCTATCTTTTAAAATCTCGATGAAGGCTATGCCCACACGGATGTAAGTGTGAGGCATTGTTCACACAGTGCATGATTGCGCTCATGACCTGGACTCATTATCACATCTGTCCCCAGAAAGATTGTGTGTTTGGTAAAGCACCGAACATGTAGCAGGGAAATGTGCCACCCATTCATCGAAAGATTAAGGGCTGTGAGAATGTGGTGTCCAATTTAAGCCTAGACGCGATTTATCAACTAAAATGGTTTTATGAGAAAAACTATTCGAAAGAGATTTTTCCGGGTTAGATATTCGGGCTGTTTTCATCATAATAAACAATTATTTCCATGGCTAAATAAATGAACGGGTATGATGATGTGTTCAGATGGTAGCGCAAAATGGATGCAGCAATTCCACTATTGCCTACATGTGGCTGTTCAGTAAACCAAAGCAAATGTTTTCGACTAAAGTGATCATTTACAATGACTCCTCAGTGTTTTGCTCATCTGCGTTAAATAGTGACAAAATGGAAATTTTTGTACACAAAGTCAAAATGATCCAATTGTTGTCATTTGAGGGACTATTGTTGTATGGTGTCAGGAGTATGGTAGTCATTTAATCCATTTTATTCCTACACGGCCCAAAAAAGACAAAAAAAAGAAGGAAAAGAAAAATTTGTGTTTTAATGAGGAAAAATATCAATCGATTTAAATTAAATGAATATTTCTGTCACATTGAATTCCCATTGTGCTTCTATATCAGGTGTTCCCCTTCTGACCATCCGGTGGCTGTAAAAGACAATCAGAAATGGAAATATAATATTTATTGAGACATCTCAAATCGTCTCAGCTCATCTGTGCGGCACTAATATCGGGCGTTCTTTGAAGAGGATAAATAATACACGACTGTGAGTATTGTTACATCGCTGCACCATTTGTGTTCAATTCATCGCTTGAAAGGTTAACGGCACAACATTGATGCTATATATAAGGTTGTTTTAAATAAACAAAAATTCTTTTCATTTTTTTTTTGAAGAATTTAACATTCTCTGCCAATGGATTGCTTAACCGACATTAGCTCCAAAAACTCATTTTGTGCATGTTGTCACAAAAATCACCTCACTTGAAGATATCATTTAATACGACACTATCATTGTCGAGCATGTCATTTAAAATTCTTTCATTAAAAAGCCGAAGAACTCACCCGTGTCACAGTGCAGCCAAGGGCAATAAAGTTCATCCTGATGCGGCCTCTTTGCGTGATCAAGGCCAAGCCATCATACGAGTCTATAAGCATTGAATATATCCATGAAATCAAATCAAATTTGGTTTCATAACTCTCCACGCACTTCAAACGAACTGTCAACGGTTCTTTTGTTATGTTGTAGCATGTGAATATGTAAAGTGCTTATTGTACGTGAAAAGACACCACAATCGCTCTGCTTCTCTGATGCCTGACAGCCTTTCATTGGAGAAGCTGAAGATTTGTTTACTTTATTTACACCATGTATGATTAAATGAACTCCATTTAATCGTGCTATCATCCATCAATTATTTTTTTTTTTTTTTATTAAATATTGTACTATATTTTTCTGACAGTTCATTGAATATTCCTCCTGCTTTTTCTCGCGTCCTACTCGAGATCGCATGGCCTTCTGTTTCCCACCTGTCTCCTTCTGTGGATAAAAAATCCAACATGAATTGGATATCAGCCAATGTGACCGCATGTAAATCGACAGATTGCATGACGTAGAAGATGCATCGACACTTGTCCACCTAAATAACGCGGCCGCATTTCATACGCTAAAGAGAGGAAAAGAAAGCCATGGGAGTTCGGGCCAGATTAAACAGTTTGTTTACTTTCATTGTCACTTTGATTGTAACTCTCTTTGCATGCTGCTCGAGTGAGTCGTTAAATAGTCTCCAGCTGGTCTAAAATGCTGTGGTTTGAGTACTGACCAGAACGAGAAGGGAACATATTCCCACAGTGCTAGTTTGGCCTTCTGTCAAATTTAGAATCAAGTTTTCATCAACACAATACGTAAAACATTTTTTTGCGTCAAGTAATCTGTAGATCCGTATTTTTTTTAATCACAATATTATTGTTGCACCATCTCGAATCAGTCATCCTTTAAAAAATGACACAGTAAAGCTTGGTAACTGTAGCAATTAACTTTTTAATATAAATTATTTCAATTTGACAAGTAAAGATTTCTTTCTCTTTCAACTTGCAATGCAATTTGGAACAGTGGAAAAAATAAATAAATCAACATTGCAAAAGCTGCACACCGTTGACCCCAAAAAACAAAGTGCATACACATTTTGTGAAACACTATAAACAACATTAGCATGTTTCAGAAATATAAATGAAGTAAGAACCGCAAGAACTGTAAGACAAAAAAAAAAAATTATGGATAAATATTGCATAATGTTTGCTTACACACTCATCCAAGGAAGGAAATTACTGATTACAAATTTCCCTTGCTTTTTCTCCAGCACATCAAATTAGTAGTAACAATAATGTAATAGCAAATTAAGGGTAAGAACATTTTCAGATTTTTATTTTCTGAAATGCCCCAAAAAAAATAACAATGTATGGTAAAATCTATATCGCACACATTTCTATACATCAAACTAAAAACCAAAAAAATGAAAATCTCAAAAACCAGGTGAGGGCATTTTTTAAAAACTGTCAAAAAATGCATTAAGTGTCACTTCAAAGCCAACTCGGATTAAAATTTACAGTTGACCAATGTTATTTTTATCTTTTTATTCAACCCTCGTGGGAATGTCGTACCCAGTGAGCATATGTACAGGCCCAAAATTAAAATCTGAGATAAAGTACACTTCTGTTTGGTGAATTGGGATCATTTAGCTGAAAATAGCACAAAAAAAAGTGTGTTAATTAAGCATACCCAAGCAACAACAAAAAAGGCACACCAGTGTTTTGTTTAAAGCAACAAAATGAAATCTTGTGAGCCGGAAAAAAAGAAGAAGAACTGAATAAATAGCGTGCTGGAACAAAACACTGACTAAGCGAGTCTTGCGCAAAATACGCTGTCTCCACATAACGTCAGATCATCTTTAATACTATTCAAGGAACTTGTTTACAACATGCAAGGAGCCTCCATACTTAAATTCCCCCGGTGCGATGACAGGGGAATTTAGCGATGTGGATTAACTGGAGTTCAAATAGGCTCAACAGTTGATGCTTGTTCGTATGAATAAATAAAAAAAATGTAGAGGCTCATAATGTTATAAATAAAAATGCATTGACAAATACTTAACATGATGCAACAATGGCAAACATTTTCAAAAATGCAAAGCAGTATTTGACATATTCAAATAACTCATGCAAACTTTAAAAAAAAAAAAAAAAAGCTATTTTTTGTTTCTCACAGTTAAAACAAAATGAAATATTTGGCACATCAGAGGTCAGTCAGTGTAATGTTCCATTCTCACAAAAGTTAATTAAAATACTGTAAATCACCGGTGTCAAACTCAAGGCCCGGGGGCCAGATCTGGCCCACACCCTCATTTTAAGTGGCCCGCGAATGGCAAATCATGTGCATCAACTTCCTGTTAATTGCACATTTTCTTCACTTTTACAGCATTGCGATATGAGATATTGCCATTTATTTGTCACCAATACACCCCTTTTAAAATAAATGGAAGAATTGTTGAACATATAATTACTTACTGGTTTCTGATTTTAAAACTGGCTTTCCATCAATTTGTTGTGTGCATGTGATAATGCAAGGTGATCATACATTTAAATGGGCTCACAGTCATAACGGCCCCCTGTGGGAAACCGGAACTACGATGTGGCCAGTCCACAAAAATAAGTTTGACACCCCTGCTGTAAATAATAACAACTCACCAATTTAACAGGTCAAGTGATTTGGAATTTAGAGCAGTCAGCTAAATATTGTAGGACTTGGACTCAATAATGATTTTTGTGCCTAAACTAAAATTTTAATTTAATACCAATAACACTGTAATTGAAATCACCTTACAATGTACAAGTGCATTTAAATACAAATCGAAGAAATCCGCAAGCCTATTCCAGCTTCCTAATTAATACCAGCCCAGTTAAAATGAATGTACTTATTGGCTTCAATATCCGTCAATGGCAATGAATGAGTTAATGAAGGCTTGGCTTTATGTTTTATTAATTCCCTTGTCCAGAACTTCACCAGAAAATCAAAAACTTTAAACACACCTCTTGGTTTCGTCCCAAAGCTTACTTCAAAATTAAAGCAGTGATGCAAATACAATTCCAGGATTAGAACAATCAATAAAAGAGAGAAAAAACGAGAAAGGTGGAGAAAATATTCCTATGCTTGCCTGATTACAGGGAAATGTGGAAGTCTGTACTCTAAAGACCAATTGAGAGCAAAATGAAGAATCTTGAGTTGAGTTTAATGAGCATAGGGAACGAGTGCCATAAATACATCCACGTCTGGATAGCGACCCCGTCCGTCTCTGTGGTTTGATGACCGAATCCCACCATAGCTGGTAACAGACGAGACGATTTTCTTATATGCTGTATAAATACATCTGGCCAAAATATGAATAAATACAGTTTTTATACTTGTTTATCTAGTCCTCACTCTGTTTATTTGAATGTCAATCATGAACATTCAGCAGCATTCTCCACATATTAGAGACTTACACTTCTGTGGTGCTGCTTGACGAAGTTCTCCTGCTTCTCTTTATTAGCCGATTCGTTCTGCTGCCGTGTTTTGACCTGCTGGGGTCCATCGGTCGCTTCCGCCTTGTTGCCGGGCCTGAGTGGAGTCTTCCTATTCCAGTCCCACTCCTCGCCCAGCGCACTCCCGCCATCGCTGAAGTCACCCAGGTGTTCGACCGAATCACATTTTTCCAGGTCAGACGCGATGGTCTGTAGGCTGATGATGGACATGCGGTCAGAACCGGTGTGCTCCGCTTCCAGCTCCTCTCTCTGGCCCCAGCCGTTCTGCCGGTGCTTCTCCACCCACAGCCGCGTTTTCTCACCATCTACCCAGTCACTTTCTACCTTACCCATTCCCACAAAGCTACCAATCGGAACGCTCACTGCAACTCTGGTCTCAGCTTCGGCACCAACTGGTGAGCTACGGCCACCGCACGTCGCTAGCCGCCCCCTGCTCGCGCGGACTTGGCCTCGCTGCGCATGGATCTGCTCACTAATCTGTTCCAGGTTCCGCAGAGCCACAGAGTAACGGGTTTTTACTTTTGCTACTTGCTCCTCCAGCTGTACTACTTTAGCCTTGTGTTCCTGAAAGATATAATCGAAAAAAAAAAAATGATAAATTAGATACGGAAAACGATTATCATTTACACTCTATAATATTATTCGATAAAAAATGTTAAAATGGTTCTCATTTCACAACGTGTAATACAATAAGGACTATAATTGAGTATTCCATTGAAATTGTTAATTTCGATGTTCCAACAGTTCTATGGCAGTTTCTAAGCAAATAGCAAGAAAACGCCAATGTACTGTTTGTGCAAAGAAACCATACTCATATTTATTAATTATTTTAAGATAAGAGATAAAATAAATTTGTCATGATTTTGTTTTGTACCAACCCAAAAAAATCGTTTGGATAAACGTGATTTCAATTATGAATAAAAATAAAAATAAAAATAAAAATAAAAATAAAAATAAAAATAAAAATAAAAATAAAAATAAAAATAAAAATAAAAATAAAAATAAAAATAAAATAATCAATATTATTTTTTCATAATCGAGCAGCCCTAATTAAAGGGTTGAGTCCGATTTACACGGAAATTCAGGTAACAGCGCTAATGTAAGAACGGAACGTGTTTGTAAATTGAGTTATTCCTCTAGAACAGGGGTGGGCAAACTTTTTGATTGGCGGGCCACAATGGGTTCTAAAATTTGACAGAGGCGCCAGACCAGGAGCAGATGGATGGAATGTTTTGGTAACCTCACTTCATCGGTAAAAAAAAAATACATTTAGTTTTAAATGAAAGTGAACAAAAACATTCCAACAATATATATGTCTTTAAAAAACACACTATTTAGAAAATAAAACATTAACAAGGTTTATACATTTAATTCTTTTCAAGTTCGGCGGGCCGGATTAAAACATTTAATGGGCCTCATGTGGCCCCCGGGCCGTAGTTTGCCCACACCTGCTCTAGAAGCGTTCTATATTTTTATGCCTTGCCTTCGCTTAAACACGAAAATGTATTTATTTGTCAGTGGGAAACCTTCGATGCAATTGACAGGTGAGAATTTTACTTTCAAGAATTTAAATTTTACTTTCATAGGTCACCACGGTCACTGATAATGTAGTGGTTCAGTCGTCTGACTTCTGTACAGTGCATTTTTCGCTCAGTGACTATGTGGTGGCTTTCTACCCATGCGCAGTGAAAGAAGAGCACAGGATGCCTTTCGCCCACAGACGGGTAGAATAACTCCTACCTGCGACACGGAACAGGATAAGCAGTTAAAAAAAATGGATAGATGGACTTCACTTGCTTCTGCATTAGATTTTATTGCGCATAGGCCAGTGAGTGACTCAAACTCAAATTAAAACACACATTTGGACCCCTGTTTATAAACTTCGAGCTTCAAAATGTAAATGGAATCATTTGTTTTTGGATCCAACATAGTGGAAATAAACTTAAACTCTGAATTTAAAGCAGGCTGCTCATGCCCAGTTGAGAAAACCATATAAAGATTTAAACTACCATACATACAGAAGGTCAATGGAGAAAAAAAAAAAATCACATGTCAGATTGCACCAAATAAAAATATTATTTCCAGCCTAATGAACAAATGGGTGGGCGTGTATGTGAAACGTGGCTGCTAATTACAGAGTATGAAACTAATCAAACTAATCAGCACATCAATCACATCACATCCCAGCTCGAAGCACGCACTGACCAGCAGTGAAGCACATTACTATCACTCCCGAATCTAGACAGACGTGTGTGCATTGCCCTCAAGAGAAACCAGCGGAGCATGAACAACGTGTGAATAAATTGCATTTCATTGTGAGTAATCACAACCATCCAAAAGACTCTAAACTGGGCTGACGTCTAAAACTGTAGGATGGTCAACGCTTGTGAAATGTCTCCTTGAAACAGACTTTTTGAACTGCAGCACAGTGATTTCTGTCATTCTCTTTGAGGAATATGCCTGCGTCATCACTATATTTTGGTTCTTCTTTTATAAATAAATAAATGAATGACTAAATAAAATGAGAATTTTAAAAAAAATTTAAAAAGACATAATTCCAATGGGAGACAAAATAAACAATTTGGCTGACCTCAGGTTTTAGGAATATAACCTTGTTTTAGGCAATAAATACATTTGGGTGACAGGAACAAGAAGACTGACATAAGAATCAAAGCAATGCTCTGTATTAAGTATAATGCAAATGAGAAGTATGTTTCGTAATAAGCAGTGCTATAATGCCATTGACGCACTTTTCAGTGAAACAAAATCAGCGCGTCCCGCGGCAAGTAGAAGTGAGATGTACTTGGAAGAAACGCGGCTTAAGCTGCTAAACATTGCAAAGAAAAGTCAAAGTCACTAACGGTGGAAGGCCTTGACCTGAATTTTTAACACCTCTGGGCCACACAAGTCTGCAACTAACCAATGTGCAGATTCACACAGAAGAAAATAGCATGAGGTTAAAAGCATAAGGATAAAAAAAAATTTATTATGGGGGTTGGGGGCCGCGGCTCAAGTTAATCTGAGAGGAATAGTGGGAAGAATTATTACAGGGATATCGTTCTACTTTTATTCAGTTTTTTTGGGGGGAGATTTATTCTACTTTTATTCATCCTAATGCCAAAATCAAGCAAGTATGACATTATATCATTAACTTAAAACTAAAATGTTTGAAACTAGCAACAAAATATATTTATTAAAAAAAAAAAAGGATTCATCTGCAGCAACAGGGACATTGCAGTGCAGCTTCACACGTTGCAATTTTGAGCATTTACATAATTAGCAACACGCCGACGTCAGCGCGACATGACAATTGCTTCAACACAAATCAGTGTTGGCGGTGAGTCTTGGGTGTGAGAAAATTCGCATTTTCCTCAAAGGGGAAGTCAACCCAAACATTTTCTTTACAAGAATATGTTATATGCAGGCCCACTCGTCGAAACATGGCATTCTGTTCAATTTTTTAGCCATCTCGATGGGCGGCTATTTTGTCACTTCTGTTGACTAAAATTGCTCAGGGGATAAAATGCCGCTTTGCACGTACCTCCAGAATGTGGTTGAACTGAGCCTTTAGTTCGAAGTAGGGTTTGGACTTGACTATGACTTTCCTCAGCGATTTTTGGAGTGTTTGGACTTTTGCCTCTGCGTCCTGACACAGCTGTGTGACCCGCTGGTGCTCATGCTCGCTACGAAAGCGCTCCTCCTCGGCCTCGTTCACCTGATCAGGAAAAAAAGTTTGAACTTGGTGACCACGTATATCACTATATATAACAGGAGATTGCAAAAATAATAAATAAATACATTTTTTATATTCTACATTGTTCACTTGAGATTTATTATTATTATTATTTGAACAGGGTAGACATTATATTCAAATTACATAAATCGGTTTTCACAATAATAACTTCTTTCCCCTTGCCGTGAACTTTTTTTTTTTTTAAAGCAAAGTTAATCATTTTATTGTGACACTTTGCCAACTTTGCACATCTCCATAGAGCCATTATTACTAGATTCATCGTTGCAGCTCTGTCACTCTGCATCATTTCCATAACTATTGTTGATCAATATTGCGGCACTACTAGACATTTTAATGTGTATTTCGTAATGACTTTCCGCATCATTTGCTCATATGTTGATTATCAAAATTAGCGCAGTACTGGACAATTTATATTACTTCATGACTTTGCATCAGTTGCAGACTTGCTGATGAATCTGTGATTACCACACAACTGGACATTTTCCTTAATGACTATCAATACTTTTGGGATTATGTCCTAAATGTTTCCAGTTTGGGCTATTTTGGAAGCTGTGACTTTTTCAAATGGTGGTATGATTTAAAAGCAATAACTGGAGATAATTTCTTAGTAAAATGGACAATAAGGAGATAGTGAAGAAAAAGGAGAACCACTGCAATACAGGAGGAGACATTGTCAGAATGCAAAGTGGGGATGTCAGATTCAGGTCACACGGCCTATACGAGGTAATCCATACTGTGTTTACAGAAATGGCCAGCCGGACTATCACAATTCAAATTAAAGTTGAACCCTGCAATTGTATTTTTTTCTCAGTAAAGGGGTGTGCAATAGATGAGTCAGCTTTATTTAATGGAGAGTAATAACTCAGTTTGAAGCATTCTTCTTTAAACAAAGTAGCCACTTGCACGCTAAAAGGTTATTGTGAAATTAGGCGTTGATGAGGTTAATGTGCATCACTGGTATCAAACTCATGGCGCAGGGGCCAGATCTGGCCCTCCAGATTACTTTAAGTGGCCCACTTAGGCAAATCATGTTTGTCTGCTTGTGAAATGCGTGATATAAATAAAGTTGTACTGTATTGTATTGTATTCTTGTTAAAATACGAAAATTGCAAATAGTCTTCACTTTTAATAATATAGTGTAAGCATTTCAAAAATAGTTGAATGGCCATCCGTCCACATCACCGTCTGCGATCATACTGATATGGAAAGCCACAATTGTGCAAATAGATTTTTGTCATACTTCACAAAAGCAAAGGCCCATTTTTAGTCATCTTCCAATGACAAAGCCTCAACAAATGTGATATTCAAAAGAAAAGAGAACAAAGGTAGCTCATAAAAATTACTGAAAGAACATAAGTTGACATGTAAGCACATATGCAACCAAAATATTTAAACACATTTAAGATCAAAGGAAAAAAAAAAAGTAGCTTTCTGAAATTATTCAAAGGCCAAAGTGAAATAGATTTTTAATTATGCCGAAAAGACTTTAATAAAAAAAAATATATATATATAGTTTTTAATCCGGATTTAAATGCATTCATACTTGGGGCAGTACAGCATAACAGCTAAATGCTGTTTCACCATGTTTGTTTTGAAGCCCGGGCTCCACCAACACACCCAAATATGCAGACTTCAGAGCTCGGCTTGATTTATAATCAATTAACATTAGTGTGCGGCTGACAAATGCAACAAAAATCTAATTTTTAATATAACAATTTAATTTTTATTTTGACGTACAGTCGTAAGGAAAAGCGGTTCTGAGAATGAACGAATGTATGAATTACGGGATATGAAAAACATTTTTCATTCAAGGAGGCATACCTTTGCAGTAGCGTGGTTGAGCATCTCCTGCCAGGTTGGATCCATGGTGTTCCTGTCAGCCAGCAGGCCTTGTTCCGCAACATACACCATCTCTCTGGCGGCAGTGTGCATGGACACAGCCCTCTCATACCTGAGAGCAGCTTTCTGGGTCTCCTGTTGCGCCTGAAACAGAAACAAAAATCAGTTTAGTTATTTTTATTAACAGCATATTTCTTAAACAGGGTGACTGATTGTGCAAAAAAAAAAAAAAAAACATGTGAGATGATTGTGGGAAAACAAATCCATTGTGTGTGGATGTCCAGACTTCTGTATCGCAAATTCTATAGATTCTATATAGATGTTCCATTTCCACTTTAGATAGAATCTGTACAAAGATGCCATTGTGAAAATGTAGTTGCCCTCATTTCAATGTATTCTCTTGACCAATGGATTTGAGAGACATCCTGTAGTGCGGCTGTAATGATGTGCTCAAAGCAAACAACAATAAAAATTCAAATTCCTTTCACACCACAAAGCCGAGGAACACGGGGGGGGGAACACAAGATGGCAAACAAGGAATAGTCGTCAAATTCTTGAATTTAGTCTAGGAAATAATCTGCCACTTTAAAAATGCGTCCAAATCTTTGCAATTGATGATTAAGTACACACAATAAAATTTTATTCACAACCTGTATATGACTATTTAACTAGAGCTGTCATAATCAAATATTTTTAGAATCGATTATTTTATCAATTACTTGATCGATTCATCGGATAAAATTTTATTTTACATTAAAAGCTATTACAAAACCATATTTTCCTGACTACGGTTTTTAATTTGCATTGATTATCGAGTAAAAAAAACAACAACAACAACAAAACAACAATTAATCAATATCACATGAGGGGGATTGATTGTTGTATTCGTCAATCTTTTTTCATTACTTGTTTGATCAATGCAAGTAAAAGCTGATGTTTACAAATGTCTAATTTTGATTCAACGCAAATGATTGCTACTTTCATCTTCTACTTTCAATGATTACCCTTGAGAGGCAGAAAACAATGGCTGTAAATAATTACTCTATTATTAAAATAATTGATTTTGCATTCAGCAAATTAGTCCTAAAATGAGAATTTATATTGATCCGCGTCACGACAATAGTCAAACACAGTCCTGCTTAAACTTATATAGCATGTCACAATATGTTTTCCTTGCAGTGGAGAATAAATAAATGAAAGAAAGCCCAACCCCAGACTGCTTCGGTTTGCTTGCATTCGAGAGGAAAATGTACTTTTCGGAGGACAAAAATGGACCGTAAACAGTTTGGACAAATAACGCAGAGAGTTTGAAAGAGGAATGAGAGAGACCATATACGTTAAGGCTGAAAAAACATCTTTGGCAAAGGAGGATGCTTACGACACCATCTATCCATCACATAAAGTGCCGTCCTTTCATCCCTTCCAAAGAGACTCGATAATTTAGCTTTGAACAAAACAACACGTACACTTTTGAATTTATGGTACAATGAATGGAACAATGCTGAGTTGAAACTTCTCTGGAGACTTTAAAAATGATTTTTAAAATGAATATACAGTATATTTAAGATGTCACTATTTAACTGTCATGTGTATAAACGGACTAGACTCGACACACACAGCTTCGTCCAACAGGATGCATCTATAGAAAGTGTTAATCCATTTATCGTTGCCAGTCTATAATATGAAATAAATCTACCGGGTGAGATTTCACTTTTAATGCAAAAGATGCAGCGAAGGATGGTCTTTTGATGGCTCGAAATACACTTCAGAGAAACAGTGGATTAGGAAGTGTGGCACGCAATGTTGTAATTACCCGCATCAAGGTCAGACCGCTGCTTTGGTCCGGTGTCACAGCGGCTTAATTTACGAGTGCCGACTCTGCTCGCATTATGGACAAAATGCTCACAACGCCGCCTGCGCCTGAAAACTGCAGTGAGCCAAGAAGGGTTGAGGGAAAGCAGATCAGTTAAGATCATCTCCCACTTCTTGCTCATTAAACATACTCGGCACAGCGTTTGTTTTTAATGTCACACCTGCTTAGCTGCCTGTTAGAATATACTTTTAGTAAAAATTGTGGGATAAATTGCTATTATGCTGCTGCATGGACGTACCTGCGTGTCGAAAGTGTTTCCATAAAAGGGAAACAAATCAATATGGAGGTGTATTTTTCACCTCTTGTGGATTTTTCCAAGACACACTAATTAATTACTACGAATCTAGTCACACATGTAAAATTGAAGAATTGAGAATTTTTTTTTGTTTTCATACAGTGAAGTGAGATATCCTTTGATGGCATGTGACAATTTGAAGCAGTGTTATCTTCACAGATCCAGGTTTACCACGCAATGCACTGGAGAGAGGGGAGCTCTCCAATCTTGTTGTACACTGAGTATAATGACAATATATGGCATTCTGATTCTGATTCTGGTTGGAACCCTTAAAGCATATTTTTCCCAACTGATTTTGCAACAAAATGCAGTCTTTACTATACATAAAATACACACACCTCTTTGGCCAGTCTGCGGGCTTCATAGTAAGGCCTGGCTTTCTCAATACAGGAACCAAGTTGGGAGCCCTGCGCGTTCAGCTTCCTGGCGGAATCTGTGAGAATTTTCCTGTAGCTGGACCTGGCATCCTAAAGAAAGTATAAACAAGAGAATACATCTAAAAGAGTCTAAAACAGTCAGCCACGATATGACATTCAGTAAGAACTGAGATACACTGTCAGTATTGGCAGTGGTGAATAAACAACTTCCTCACATC
This sequence comes from Idiotropiscis lumnitzeri, assembly GCF_059441095.1. Lineage (NCBI taxonomy): Eukaryota > Metazoa > Chordata > Actinopteri > Syngnathiformes > Syngnathidae > Idiotropiscis > Idiotropiscis lumnitzeri. Next base: position 4,449,717 of record NC_142406.1, read on the forward strand.
CAAATTCAGCTCCAGCTTGTTGATTTCATCGCTGGCTTGGTTGAGGTGCTCGAGTTCCTCCTGGTAAACACAGGAAATGACGTGAGTATAAAAATCATCAATATATATATCTTCATCCTTGTCAAGGGTGCATATCTGAACAAGCTATTTATAACTATGACTGTTTTTATTTTTTAGTATATATGTTGGTCGATTAAATTATTTTTGGTACGATACAAAGATGTTTTAATAAAGCCCTCAACTATGGCATCTCATGGAAACGGAGGTGAAAAGAGGAACGGCTAAAATTGTGGATCATGAATGCGAAAAGATGCATGCCATTATTCTGCTTCCAAGCACCAACAAAGTAAGTTGGGATAAACTGAAAATGAAGTCTGTTTTATTTTGCACTTCGGTTAATTTATTACAAAGGAATCTTAAATCAGAGTGACTTGTTTATGTTGTATTTTTAAAAGTGAAAAGTGACTGTTCTGACCCATATCAGAAATAAACAAAAGGTATCTTTTGAAATTATCTGTCCTTGGTTTTAATAGAAATGTTACGTATCAAAAGTACTAGTGGTATTGGTTACTTGGTATCAGTATCAGTATCAAGAAGAACACCAAATGTGCCCTTTCTAAACAATGCTTGCCTTCTTCTTGAAACAAACAGCTACATAACCAGAAGAAAGACCACATTGTTGTGTATATTTGTATAGCTGCATCTCACCAATATACCTGAAAACCAGAACATGCTTTCAAATCATACAACTTTATTTATATAGCGGATTTCACAACAGCAACAGCATGTGGTGGTTGCGTTCCCTACACGAGGGGAGTCAGCAGGTCGAGGCAAGATCAGATGGATGTAGTCCATATAATATTACTAGTGAGACTTGTTTTCTCAATACATTGCTTTTTTTGTTTCGATTTTGACTTTTGCGCAATAAATATTCTCAATACAGAGCCCATCTTTTTCTCCCAATTTTTAATCCATTTCTGTCAGGAGCAGTTTTTTAGCTCTTATTTAGATTGATATTTATATTTGCGCAGAAATATGTATGTCTTTTTAACACCACTTCAAAATAAAGTGAGAAAAGGTAAGCAGTAATAGTATTTTGTATATATATTCAGGCTCTCACAAAAGCATTAACGCCGGAGATTAATTTAATTTAACTAAGTTAAATATTTTAACTCAGTTAACTCAGTTTGATTGACTTCAAAAATAATTTGCATACTTTGCAAATATTGTAACATGTTAGCTGTACATCTTTTTCACATCATCTCAGAATAAAACATCTCAAGTTAACACTGGGCCTTGTAAACCAACACTGCTGGAGTGTTGGTGCTTGTGGGCTGTTTTGAGAAAATGTCTGTAAAGATTACACCGTTTTGATCATATTCAAGAATCAAATTAAACTATTAGAACAGTCTTTGAATTGAATATCCTTCATATTTGGTGATTTTGCATTAATTCCAAGATATTATTCAAGTAAATATCTGTTACAAGTGGTACAAAAAATAGTAGTTGTAATATAAAAAAAATAATTAATTCAGAATTTCTTTGTGATTAATTACTTTAAAAATGTAATCGCTTAACAGCACTAATATAAATAAAAACAATAATTAGAATAACCGAAAATGTATTGTGGCAAATTGTTATCATGATATAAAGATAAATATTTTTACCCCGGGGGGTCACCAACTTGGCCTCCAATGACTAAATGAATAGCCAACAGGCCAGTTTCTAAAAATAACTCACCAGTGAAGGGGCATTGTGATTTTCTAGGAATGTTGTCAAAGTGATCAACTGAAAATGTAAACAACTGTTAGCGAGTTCTAAAAATATGGAGCTGCAAATTGATATTTATCTGTTTTACCTTTGCGAGAAATCATTGACATGATCACTGTCTTGACATGAATTAATAACATAATAATGACGTGAATTAAGGAATATATGATGAATTGATAGGAGAGGGGCTTTGCTTAGCATCTTACCTGAATTCTCGGATCCAGCTCTTCCTCATATTTGCCAGCATCCTCTTCCTCTCCGGTTTTCATCTGATACTCTGCTTCACACTCAGATTTCGCCTCCTTAAATTTGATGGCTTCGTCTCCTCCTTTTCGCCTCAACACCACTGTGCTCCCGTCTCCGACTTTCGCCTCTCCCCCCGGCGTTTCCTCTCTCAAGTTTGGCCGGTTGGAGCATCCGGCGTCGGTCGGACTTTTACGCAAGGTTTCGGGCTCCATTTGCGGCCTGTCGCTCGCCTTCCGTTCGGACCGTGTTTAAGATTGACACGAAACGAGGCGCGTCCGACATTTGGGGTTTCTTGAAGGAAATGTGTAGTCGCCCGTTAGAACGTTGCCGTTGAGGCTTCGATGCTATATGTCGCTGTCATGCTAATGCTAGCTAAACGCGTTCCATCCGTTAAAGCTGCGCGTGTGGCGAAGTACCCAGATTGGTCGCACATGACTCCCCGCAAACTCTTCTTCGTTTTGGCGTCATCTTATTCCGTTATGAGGGATGGTTGTCTGTGTGAATTCCAACGTCTTTTGACTTAATAAAATAAAATGACAAAGTAAGAGTGGCAAGTCACTGGTGTCAAACTCAAGGCGCAGGGGCCAGATCTGGCCCGCGACCTCATTTTATGTGGCCCGCGAAGTGCTAATTATGTGCGTCAACTTCCTGTTTCTTCACTTTTAACAATATTGATATATGAAATATTGTCATTTGTTACAAATCCTCTCCCTTTTAAAATAAATTGAAAAATTGTTGAACAAACAATTACTGACTGGCTTCTGATTTCAAAACTGGCTTTCCATCAAGTTGTTCTGTATATGTGACAATGTAAGTTGATCATACATTTATATGGGTTCACAGTCATAACGACCCTCTGAGGGAAACCATAACTACAATGTGGCCCGTTTAGAAAATTAGTTTGACACCCCTGGCAGATTGTTCAGTATCGGCACTATCTCCTCTTATTGTTGTGGACGAGTGGCAGCAACATTATAGATTCAGTATTCACCTAATCAAAATACTGTTTCCATCTCAGTTTGCAAACTATGAATGTTGCAATGTACCGACCGGTAATCTACCTGTGAGAACTTGTTTTTTTTTTTAATCAGTTGTAGTTCTCCCCCCCGCATGTTGAAAATGTAAGCATGGCATTCTTCACATTTGCAAAGGTTTATTTTTTTAGGAATACATTTTCATCACTGTTAACTTAAACAAAAGTGGGTCACGACTTGGTGACAATGGGAAAATGAAGGTCCCAGCATAACAGTTGAGAGCAGCTGCTCCACAGAACCAAAAGTACATCAGAAGTGCTGACATAATCATGGGATAGCATCCTTTCCGTTTCCTCTTCTCCTGGTTATGTATGAGACTTTTGTTGTTTCCAGAACCTCTTGACCTCACTGTGTCCATGTGGTGTCACCACCATCACCCTGTGAGCTACATCTTGCCACACCAGACAATCCAGACCCTGCGACAAAACAAATCAATTAGACCATGGACACTATTAGCACATCACTGACATCAAATTCAAGACGGACTTCTTGAAGTAGAAAGAAGAAGGCAGCATTCCTTTGTAGAAATACATTTTTAATTAAAAAGGGACAATTGAAAAAATATACTATTTAATTTGTTGTGTACAAATTGCTGTGTTTATGGAACACTGTCCCATCAATGAAGCAACCAAATAAATCATTTGTGAGCTGCCTATATCTGAAAATGTTTCTGTTGGTCACAGTAAGCTGGGAAAGGCCATAGTGAGGATAATCGGTACACAGAATAATAATGACACTATAATAAGAAACTGAATAGAAATGTTACAGGTGACTGACGGGTACAAGCCTTTAAAATACAAATAATTACCCATTTTTTAAACTATAATAAATACATTGCTTCTAAAGAAAAATGTATACAATATATTTGCATTTTAACATTACCATTATATATATATTTAGAATTAGGGGGAGAAATCATGTACAGTACGTTGAAGTGAGGTGTATGGACTCCTTTTTGACTTACTGTATGAAAGATCCTTGCTCAAAAATACAACAATAACCTTGGGGAAGAAAAAGGACTTAAATCCAACCTGAGCTCTGTCTCGCAACACTTCAAAGTCAGCCTGGGAGAGGAACTGGTTGTACAGCACACCTGAAAGGGAGAAGGGGAGAAATAGTTGAGGTCAATTAATTAGAAATAAAAAGAACATATGAAGGCTAATGGAAGTTTTGCCAAGGAAACAAAATTGAAAACAATCATCACAGCGTAGGATAGCATTCATTGCATTTCATTGTTTCTGCTTGCGTCAGTTTGGGACAGTTAGTTTCCCCCTTAACTCATTCACTGCCATTGACGGGTATAGAAGCCAAAAAATTAATGTGTTAAAAATAGAACTCCAAAAAGTCAGTGAGGATGCTTAGCCTTTTGCTCCGATCTTCAGGTAATGGCATGACATAATTTACACACAACATCAGTAAATGCGCCCACCCTCAGTGAATTGTAGTCTATCTCTCTCCAGCTCCCAAAGTCGAATCTGATCTGTTATGGTTGGAGGAAGCACTGGTGTCTGCAGCACAGAGACATCAGGATGAAGAAGACTCTACGTTGATCCATGTACAGCTAGTTTTTCATTTGACTCAAACAAATCATTACCTGCATCAGCATGATGGGGTGTGCTCTGGTTCTCAGAAAGTGGATGATCTGCAAAATTGAAGTAAGGCCATTTTGATATTGAGGATTCACAGTATTTGGATATGCCAGCATGACAAATATAACCGGTGTGAATATTCCGGCCATTCCTCTGGCAAAAATACAGGAACAGTTCAGAAAATTTGAAATTGGCAGTTTTGTCAGTGATCCAGATCAACTATGTTCTTTTGTTGTTGTCATACCTGTTGTGCAGTGATGCCATTCGCGATGGCCTGTTGCACCGACTCTCTTGTGACCTGAGCCACCACCACATTGGGAAAGCGATACAACATTTCACTGAAGAGTGCGACCAGAGAAACCTGGAGTTCCGAGTCTGGGGTAAAGAAAGATGAAAATAAAAACTATGACATTAAACGAATCCCCGAAACAGGCTTCCATCTCACGACCCGGGAAAGCAGAGATAAATTACATTCTCGACATACTTGTGTAGGCGTAGATGCGATAATTTGTTTCAACCACAATGAAGCCTGCATCCCCAGTACCAGGAGTGGAGCCCAAGTTAGAAGAGTTACTTGTGACTCCCGCAGCCAGACTGATTGCCAGTCTGGTCGGATAGTACCGCCTCGACTTCCTCTGGAAATGGGAATAAAATAAATAAATAAATATGATATATATTTTTTCCAGGTACAAAATAACAGTAAAGTCACACAAACCGTCCCGAACCGGGTCAAGTACCGATGGACCTCTCAGTCCATCACTGTTATATTTTATGCAGCCGGAAGAATGAATAATGTATTTGTGGAATCGAAATTAAAATATACATATATATATACATACACATATATACATATACACACATATATATATATATATATATATATATATATATATATATATATATATATATATATAAAAGCACACCTCTTTTTTTTTTTGCCGTCGCGAATTAGGATTTTACATTCCAGTAGCGAAGCAAGCAGACTTGATGGAAGCCGGCGCTGTTTTACTGCCGCAATAAATCGGCTTCCCCATGTGGGTCATCATGTCGCTTCTCATCTAAGGAAATAGTACTTGAAGGGAATGTAACAAAACCTCTCTTCTCCCTCTCAGTGTCTACCTTCCTTTGGAAGACCAGTCCAAACTCCCGAAGGTGCTGCAGAAATGTGAGTAATGACTCACTCATGCCCTCCACTGAGTAATCCTGAGGCCAACAGAAACACACCCTCAATAACGTTGAAAAAAAGTACAACCAGGCAAGAAACTGGCGACATAAATATGAGCACACGGACATGAGCACATGCTCGCACGCATGCACTCACGCACCCGGGTTAATTATTGTGTACTCACTCTACCCAATGTGGAGAAACTGAGCTGGAACAGAAAAGACAAAATCTCCACCAGGCCCATCCCTCTTGACTGCGAGAGAAAACGATACATGACATACATTTAAATCATGAACACTGAACAGCGGGGCTGAATGTGTGGCAGATATCTGTAATACAGTTTGGTGTTGTCAAAAAGAACATTTCAGATGTCTGCAACATGATTTCACCAACATATGTTGTGAGACTACAATACATTCGCATATTAGTTATCGATTTATTACATATATATTACATACGGCTTGACCGATTAATCTTCCTGCCGATTTCATCGGACGATCGGGCTTTTAAATGAGCTGATTTTTCCTGATTAAAGAGAAATTACACTTAACATAAAACAAAGATAATGACATTAAAACATCGCCCACCAAAAGAAAAAATGGGGGGGGCAGTTGTAATTATTTTTCTTTCTGTTATAAACAGTAAAGCACAAAGTAATGTAAACCATTCTAATCGTGTCCGTGTTATTCAAATTTGTATTGGTGTAACAGTTAAGGCCTCAAAAACGGACTTACTTTAGTCATTGTATATTTTGTAATTCAATCGGCCGAGTAATCGGAATACGTTTCCTCCGGGTACTCGGGTTTCCTCCCACATTCCAAAAACATGCATGGCAGGCCGATTGAACACTCTAAATTGCCCCTAGGTATGAGTGTGAGCGCGGATGGTTGTTCGTCTCTGTGTGCCCTGCAATTGGCTGGCAACCAGTTCAGGGTGTCCCCCGCCTACTGCCCGAAGATAGCTGGGATAGGCTCCAGCACCCTCGCAAGCCTCGTAAGTAGAAGCAGCTTGGATATTTGATGGATGGATAATCGAAATATAATTCTGCCAAATATCGGAATCAGCAAAAAAAATCCATATAGACCAGGCATCACCAAATGGCGGACCGCGGTCCGGTTCGGACCGAACCCATGACCAATCTGTGATGATTTTTTTTTCAGGGCACATTCGCAAAAGTTGGCGCTGCAATTCTAGTAAATACGGAAAAGGCGTCACTGATTTGAGCCAATCAAATCGTTTGTTTACGATCCACTGCCAATTGCGCAGCAGACCGGAAGAGAGTGCTGCTGACAGTATGCCTTGCTAAAAAGTTAGCGAGGTCGATGCGTGTTGTTTTAAATGAATGGACGGAGAAATTAAGTTTCGTTCTGGATGCAGACGATTCTAAACCAGTGTGCATCATATGCTCCGAAACCGTCGCAACATTGCGAAGCGCCACTACGAAACAAAGCACCGCCCTTTTTTGCAAAGTTATCCGCTGAAGTTTGAGGTGAGCGCACGCAAAAACATCGAACTTCGAGTGCAGTATAACAGATTTTTACGTTTTCGTTTACAGCCCAGCGGCATGCAAACGAACGTTCACTAAAAGTATCATGGATTTTGGGGAAAAAAAACTTTCAAGTGATGGGGAAGTTGTGAAGGAGTGCTTAAATGGTTGCACAAACATTATTTAAAGGAAAACACAACGGCCAGATGTGTGAAATAATCTACCAAATCCCAATGGCCCTGATTTAGTTCCAACCCAGAATTAAGTCACTGGCAGGGCAGTCACAAACTCATTTTTTCTCATTAAGAGAAGTTAAAAAAATATTCAAAAGAAAAAGTGGTGTCAAAGCTCATTTTGAATTAGTTTTTCATGAGGACAGCCATTTTTATTGATTGTGTTCTGAACATGTTGACCTGGTTGACTTGGATAATTAGGCTTTCCGTTTCTTCTTTGATTTGAGAAAAAAAAGGCAAAAGATGTTAACTCAATGCTTAGCACTTGATATATTTCTGCAGGAGATATTTTAATGTTTTTTCTGGAAGTGGCAAACTTAAATTCCTGGAGCCACATTTTCTTGAATGTGAAATAAACGCCTTATATTTGTTTGACTGGCAAAGGTGTTTAATGGGAACATTGCCAAATATTTAGTGTGCTCTGTTGAAAAGGACTAAATATTGAAACTAAATAAAAATGTGAAGATAGGCTAGACTAAGGGAAGTTGGACTTTGGTTCGGACCTTTTAATTGGAAGAAATTTTCGTCGTGGACCTCTGTGACTTAATTGAATACCTCTGATATAGACCCTCTAATCGTGGAATTTATACAAATTATATTCTAAAGTGCAGTAGCAGATATCTACAAAGTGATTCTCATTGGTCAAAACTGCATTTCAATCGAAGATATTCTATAATAAATATCTGAAATGGAGACAACGCTACCTTCAATTTAATTAATATAGTATTACACTATAAATAATCAGTAACTGAAATTTAATTTCAATACTCGAGTGAAATTTTGTCCTGAACATTGCAACAATCTGAAATTCTGTTTTTATGGGGGTTTTTTTTTTAGCAAAACTGATCCTATATCTGTTGACGCAACTAGTCACAATTATATATAGATATTTTTAAATAAATCTCTATTCAAGTGATAAATCCGAATCTGTTGTTGATGTAACTGTCACATTTACATTGTAGATGAAAAGTGAAGAAAGTGCCTACAAAATATTTGTAGTGCTTATTCATATCCATGTATTCACCATAACTGATAATCAAACAAAGGCATAATTTTTAAGTCATATGGTGATGATGCCCACTGAATCAACTCCCCTACAGATTGTTAAAAAGCTTCAAATAAACCAGTCCAAAACAAGAAAGTCCTCAGTGGTCGCTTTGGACATGGTTGTTAGGCAACTAACAGCCAAGCTGGTGAGTGAAAGAACAGTCAGTGACACTTTCTGTACTTCTTGGGCTCCCGACCTAGAAAATGACTGATTATAATCACAGTCTTGTGTTGCATTGTAGTAACATTTTCATCAGATTATAGCTGAATGCATTGCTCCTCTACATCGGGCGTGCACACACTTTTTCAGTAAGCGAGCTACTTATATATTTATTTAGGAATATATAGAGAATTCTTTATGTATAATATATCTTGATATTTAAATGAGGCTTGCAAACAAAGGTCAATTGAGTTTGATTGGTTATGCCCAAAAATTCAAAGTATCACCTTTTTAAACATGCCTGAGAAATGGCTGCTTATTCAGGTTGAATTCTTTCACCTGCAAGTGTTTGACGTGAGTGTCCTCAGGTGGCCTGTTTTACAGCTGATCATTAGAACGCAAGTCATGTATATAACAGCCAGGTCTTGTAGGATCTCGTATTACTGCGGCGCCCTCGCCACCCGAGTGTGCGCTAATCAGAGCAATGACAGGCTTTCAAGGCGCAGTGGCACATAGCTCATCTGAATTCTCAAGTCGGAAAAATGTCGATGGTTACCTGAGCGGTTTTAAGGTACTGCAGGGTGAAGTACCACAACTGAGAGGCGGTGTCCAGAAGAAGGAACTGGAAGCCAGCAGAGGTGATGGAGGGGGCTTCTCCTGCCACACTGTGAAACATTCAAGGTAACACGATTCCATTTGATTTCATTTTCAAAATTAAGTCCTTTGCTCAGATAGTTACATCTCTGCATTTCCAACAATTTTTGGAGTCATTTTCTGGTTTTGGTTGGTGCTGTTGTTTGGAATTGATTTTTACACTAGTGTCGCTAATGCACAACAGACATTCTGAACATTTACAGGAAAATTAAACATTTAAAGTTAGATTCGACCAGGGCTTCTCAAATGGTGAGACGGGCCCCCCTGGAGGGGTGCGATGCTGAGGGGGGCATGTGTAATCCTGGGGAACATGCTTTTTTTCTCTACTGCAATAAAGTGTAATTGCACATCCGCTCCAGTAGTTGGCAGTGGCGCTGTCCTTGACCTTTGTGCGCAGCGATTATAAACTCTACGGTGTAGGTTTGTTTTGCGACGAAAATGCTATTATTTATCGTTGTGGCGGAGAGGGGGTTGTGGTGGGGTGGTGCGAATTGTTTTCTTCTTGCTCGGGGGGAGAGGGGGGGCGTAACATAAAATAATTGAGAAGCAGTGCATTAGACCATGCACTTAAAAGAGCATCAGTTTTAAAAGCAAAATAAATCCAAGGGTTTGGTGAGCCTTGGTACTAGTACTAGTCTGAAGGGGATACCATCTTGGAAAAGTTAGTTTTTATAAATTTCGCCATGAATACAGGACAATATTAGATGACAAGGATTAACTGTGTCTGAATCCTTACAAAACATTTTTTTAGGTGCGTACATTTGTGAAAGCATTCTGTAGTAAAGTATAGTATGTCCTCGAATAGAGGTCACCAACCACGGGGCAGCAGCTTGGTACTTTGGACTGCATGGACGAAAGAAAGAAAAAATTGCAGTACTCGCAATACTGGTTTATTTATCATTCAAGGCTGGGAAATACATTTTAAATGCATAGAAAACTGTATAAAATAGGTTTTAGTGCACTTGTAAGAGCGATGTGTGATATTGTAATAATTGGTGGTAGCAAAGAGGCTAAAAAGGTCAGAAAGAAAAAGGATTATAAACCCCACTGCAGGTTTGAAGTTTGCCCATGAGCAAGGTAGTAAAAAGTCCAAATTCCTCAAAGGTGTGATATAGCAACACAAAATGGTTATTCTTGCAGGCAGTGCAATTTTCATGGAGGCTATTGGATTTTAAAAAAAAAAATGCACACGCATGCTTTTGTACTTCATAAATATTCACACCAGTCACGCCAAAGACTCACTCCTGGGAAGGCAGTAATTTCCTGGCTGAGTGAAAAATCAGTCCTTTGCTATATCAAAAGCTCTTAACCTACCTTTTCATGAGGCCTGCTTGAGTCAGCAGCTGAGCCAGGTCCTGACTGACCGCAGCACTGGGAGAACCCACCATGAAGTGCAGGATAACCTCCCAGCGTTCCATGGCATAACGGTCCAGACTCTCAATGTCGCGAGCATGACGGTCAGGGCCCAGGCTGCTGCCTTCGTCTGCCCATGCTTGGCCCCTGCGGAATGACAAACACTTAAGAATCCTTATTTGTCACTGAAAAAACACATTTAATGGGAATTGATTGATAGAAATGCTTCATTGTGCCCCTCACAGTGTCAAAACTCAGAAAAGTAGCCCTGTATTTTGAAAGGCCTTCTATGGAACATGCAAACTTGACATAGGGAGTCCACCACCAAAGGTCTCCAGTTGGTCCAAATTGCTGCTCCTCATGCCCTAAATGGAGCTCGAAGGTGGGAGCACGGAATTCTGGCCTCCTTTCACATTTTATTATTATTATTTTATTTGTTTTTAAATCTTTAAGGGTCTTGTCCCACCTTCCCTCTTCAGTCAAACATGGTAGAGATTCACTAATAGCATTGAGGTTGCTTTGCTGTTTCTGGTACCAGACGCCTCGATTGTGTACATGGAATCATAAAACCTGAAGACTACCAAATAATTTTGGTGTGCCATGTAGGGCCCAGTGTTGGACAGGCTTCTGTCAGAGATTATGTGTCTATCAGAAGAACAATGACCCAGAACGACCAAAATGGCTCGAGGCAAAGCGCTGGAGAGTTCTGAAGAAGCCAGCACATTAAAATCCTGCAGAACACCTGTACAGAGATCTCAAAACAGCAGTTGAAAAGAAGCAGCCTTCGGAGCTGAGAGACCTGAGGCACTTGGCAAAGGAAGAGTTCCAAATAGAGGTGAAAGAAAATGTTCAAACAATTTGTGTAAACTTTCAATAACCCACTCGTGAGCAAACTGCTCCAGGTGTCCATCCATCCATTATCTGTACCGCTTCTCCTCACAAGGGTCGCGGGGGGTGCTGGAGCCTAACCCAGCTGTCTTTGGGAAGTAGGCGGGGTACACCCTGAACTGGTTGCCAGCCAACTGCAGGGCACACCAAGACAAACAACCATTCAAAGTCGCACTTAGGGACAATTTGGAGAGTCCAATCAACCTGCCATGCATGTTTTTGTAACATGAGAGGAAACCGGAGTACCCGGAGGAAACCCACGCAGGCAACGTGGAGAACATGCAATCTCCACACAGGAAGGCCGGAGCTGGGATCGAACCCACGACCTCTGCACTGTGAGGCCATCATGCAAAGCTGTCATCCACCATGTTACCCATGCCCATAATCTGGGACATTTTTGGGTGATTTTACAGTAGCAAGAAGCATGTGACTGAGATCAAGCTTTCTGATCATGAGCAGCAGAGTTCGCTCTGGAATAACTTGACAGTCTTGAGATTTCATTGTAGCCTACACAGATTAAAGACACACTGTGCTCAATACAGAAAATCCGCACCAGAATATAAGCCTCCTCCGTGTTTCACAGTAGGGACAGTGTTCTTTTCTGGGCATGCTTTATTTTAGTTATTTGTGTCTGTCAGAGCTGATGTGCCTCGCCCAAAAGTTTTGTCTCGTCTGTCCATTTCGTGGCTTGTCAACATTCAGTTTGGCATTTTAAAAAAAATGATTTATTTTTGACAGTGGTGTCCTCCAAGGTCGTCTCCCATGAGGTCCACTTTGACTCAAACAACAACAGATGGTTCGATCTGACACTGACGTAGCTTGACCTTGGTGTTCACCTTTCATTTCTGTGGAGGTTGTTCTCAGCTCTTTTGTTAGTTGTGTTTGTCTATTTCATTTGTCATCAATTTTCCTTCCGCGGCAACATCCATGAAGGCTGTCTCACAGATCTTTATTGACAATGTATAATATACGTGCAGCTGAAGTCACAGGAGTTAGCCTGATTATCTATAATTTTCTTTCTAAACTGAAACAACTAAGTGGTCAGCGGTGCTTGATGTTTAGTGTAGTACGCACCATGTCACCAAACATCACAGCGACTGCTTGTCACCCTTTTAAATAGAGGGACTGACTGTTTAGAAGCTTGATGCGAATTGAGGACGACACACCTTGGTGAACTTTGTGTACCTATGGTCAAATTATTTTCACTCTTGTCTTGGCTTCCATATTTTTGTTCATGAGCTAGTTTTTTTTTTAATAATTGTATTGAACCACTATTCAAAAGGAATGTCTGGTTTCCACTGTTTTTTTTTTTTTTTACTTGTTACTTTTGGCAGATTCAAGTTATTTATGTGAGCACTGTAGGTTTTTGTTTCATGAACAAACTTACATGTACAATTGTATTCTCTCTGCAAGAAGTTATTCAGTAAAATGAGCAGCAACAAAAAATAAATACGCCAGAATTCCAATTCATTTTTGTCAATAATTGCTGGATCAATACATTGAACAGAGCAAAACTTCGCAGGCAGCCTTGGCAAGTAATGTGTTTCTCCCAAATTATCACACTCACAAAGGTAACTCTCTTCAGTGTGTGTTCAGTGAAATTTGCTGTGACATACAAATGATGCACAGGTGTTGTTCCACCTTTTAATTGCAACTCCAAACAAAAAAAAAAAAACAGATGGAGGCTGGCCCCAGCTTGGCATGAACAAGCGCAAAGCATACAAATAATATTTGACTTTTTACAAGAAACCTGATTGAATTTTTTTTTTACATCATTACAATAAGTTAAATATATATTTAATACAGTCAGCGTTAAATAAGCAGTTAAGAAAAACTGCAAAGTGAAGACAGTGCGAGAGACCGTCATGTGATGAAACAGAGCAGACATACCCGCCGAGCAGCGCTATCCTCAGATTGTCTTTGAACACTGGGTTCAGGATATATCCCTGCAGACCACCCTGCAGCTGCTGACTGTGCCAAAGGCGGAGTCCTGCCAGCACTGAGACACATTCATCATGATTCCTGTGGGGAGGGGTGGAAAGTGGGAGTGATTAAGTAGCCGGAGATAATGGGGGAAAAAAGAAAAAAAGTTACTCAACAAATTGGCACCGTTGTTTTTCCCACCCCACTGAAAAGTTGATCTTAAAACCTGGAGGCACTTTTATTTGAACTTCTGCGCACTTTTGTTTCCCAACCTTCATTACTTTAGTATCCAAAACATGCAGAGATTCCATTGGAAATCTTATTTTATACAAAATAAGCGTCACGGAATGAACAGGAAATCGGTAATGTCTCTGGTAAATGAAAAGCATGAGATTGAGTCACTGCCTTAAAACGGCGGGAGTTGTTCAACAAAATCAAGAGGATTGCAAGTCCAATGAATCTTAAGTGAATGAGCACAGAATGGTTTCCATGTAGTTAGGCACATCATTCCCAAAACCGACAAGTCAATAAATGGCTTGCTGAATGTATGCGTTAATAAAGAGCGTTTACAACAAAATGTTGTTAAAGAGACTTGTAACATTCGAAAACTGGAAAGCCAGATTAGACTTTGCTAGAAAACATCTTTAAAAACACAATCTGATTCTTCAGGCAGATAAAACTGAGATCAACATTTAGCATCCTGGTTGGAAAAGAAAAATATATTAATATAAGAAAAAAAAACGTTTCCATTTTATTGTTCACAAATTAAAGACTATACATAAGTACATTTAACAGGAATGCTACAAAGGATATTTGCAAAAAAGTATGTCTATTTTCTAATAGTAGCGAGCCATTTGTAAAAAATGGACACTTGATTAGTGATAGCAAGTAGGATAACAAACAGATGGAGCATGTGGAGCCTTATTGTTTTAGGTATGCACCCATGCAGTCCGGCTCTCTATTTTACTTCATAACAATTCATCAACATTTTAATCAAGCAGTAATGTTTCAGCATTGTGGACTACTTCCAATACTAGTGTGTATGTGATCCACTTGAGGTTGCATCCTTAGAGACTGTCTGGGTAGCAACAACAAATCAGAGATATCAACACATGCTAAGTGTATCTTGATAGATCAGATGCCAAAAATGTAAACATGAATACCACACCAGAGTAGCATACATGATGAATTTTGACATTGCCCATTAAAGTTAAGTAACTCACTTCTGGCTTTCTTTATTCACCCATAATGCCACTGCTGCTTGTGGAAGAGGCTGATCCAGGAACAGCATTCGCATCACATAATTTTTGGCCAGAGAGGGAAGCTCCCTGCGGAGTTTAACATCACGTTAATATCATAAATCAAAGTGATTATGGCATTTCCGGTAGCAAATATTACAATCAGCTCACCTGTAGACAGCCAAACATGTTGCTGGATGATTATATAGTCGGTCCAAAATCTCTGGACTCAGCTCTCTGAGGTATTCGTGCAAATTCTTGCACTGCAGCTGGACTCGTAGTTTCATTTTCGAAAAAATAACTTCTATTAAAAAGCACATAAAATATATGCACGCCCATGAAATCGTGTATTTATAGTGTAATGTAAAAGTTACAATTAATAGCTGTAGTAGCTCATCGGAACGAATGTGTGCAATCGTCGTGGTAAAAAAGACTTCAGCTTTATAAACCAGGAAACTTTTCGGTTTTCCGCGATCTCCTTAGTTCAAAAAAACTAAATAGTGTACAAACGCAACATTGTTGTAACCAAGTTTGTTGTTGACTTCATCGGGCAGCCAGATAACAGGATAATATTGTTTGGTTCTGTTTGCAAACGGCATTACCGCTACCGGATCATGTGACATTCATTGAACGCTTTTATTGGTTGAGCATCCTTCTTCTCTATAGTGGATCCGGTAGTTGTATTTGTAGGATGCACTACTGCCATCTAGAGGTATATTTAGCGACTGCGTTGGACTGACAAACGTCAGTGTGTTTTACACTTTTTATTCCTTTTAATTTGGAAAAATTGTGAAACAGCTATTGTGTGTTTAATTCAGACCAATATTTACTTGTTTCATAGAAATCCCCATAGGGCATTACTATTCTAAAAGATCTGTCTTAAGTTGATAGCTTGCCACTCTTTGTATTTTAAGATTTTCCTAGAATACTATTTACCCATAAGTATCATGGGTGGAAGTCAGTGTCATAAAATGAGAGTCAGGTGTCATTAAACAGGATACACCGATTTAGGTTTGCATTCCTTTTGTGTAGTGATGCAGAATGGTCATCATGAGAGCGAATTATCCGGCAAACCACTTTCTACAGAATGTCTAAGAAATCTCAGAACTGTGAGGCGGCTTTGCCTTTTTTAAAAATAGGTATTTTATTACAACATCTATAAAATTGTACATTTTTGGTGAATAAAATCTTCTGAAGGAAACAAGACAGAAAAAAATGTTGTAGAATGCTCTCAGGAGTCTTCCTTCTCTTGATACCTGTAACACAATCACAGTCATGAGCAAATACCACACAATGACTTGTGATTTGATATTTTTACCTGCAGTGTATACACGTAAAGAAGACGGTCTGGCCTTCATCTGCAGATCTCATCTGCCTTGTGTGATAAATCATGCCTTCTTTATTGCAGCGAGTGCAGCGTCTGTCGATCTGGAGAAAAATTATCCATAAAGAATACGGTGATTAACAATGGTCAAGAGGACCCTAATTATACATTTAAGAGTCAGGCACCAGACAATTCTATCGTACCACAGGGCCCTTCATTTCAGAGTCCCCACTAGCCTCCAGAACAACAGAAGACTTGTCCACTGGATTGAAAACGACAGTCGAACGTATTTCTCGGCCTGAGAACTCTAGATGGGAGAAAAATACAAAGAGTAGGTACAATTAAAAGACTGTTATTGTTGTCAAATGTGAATAGTAAAGCAGTACCTGATACACAGATGGAAAAGGAGCAGCGGGGACAGCAGACTGTGTCTTTCATCCCTGGTAAAGGAAGAACATTTCCACACTCTGGACAGAAGTTGGGATCACCACTAAAACAGGACATGACTGTATGAAGAGAAGAGACGTGATTAATGCCCTTTTAAGAAATCATGCATAACCTGACTAAGCCTCGGTTTACAATAGTATTAACCCACGAAACAGTTAGGTTTTCCTCCAAACAAAATGCATTCGCACGATTGTGCGGTCAGAAAGAGTCCTGCCATGAAATTGACATCAGGACTGCATGAGCTAAGCACGTGGCGATTTATATGCTACTGTAGTTAAAAAATGATTAATAAAGAATAACACTAATGTACGCAGTTTCGCATGTGTACCACAATCGCTTTTTACCTTTCCGTTGTCCAAAATAACGTTATAAACAAATGTTACGCGTCCTCGGTAGTGCCACAGTCCTTAGCAATGAGTCGCATAAATATGACGTCACTATTCCTTCCAACTTGATTTAAGCGTATATTTTTAAACTGTGTTAAACTCATGTCCACATTTAGTTAGTAATTATACAATAATCGTCAAAAAGCTTTGATTAGGTCTTGTCTGCACCTTTTGTCATGTTCTTAACAGAACTTTTAAAAGGCAACATGTAAAAACTAATGAGATTTAGTAGAAATCAGCTAAAATAATAAAATAATTTTTAAAAATCTGGTGTCACAAAATTTATATTGCTTAGTTTCAACTGACATTGTCACAGACAGAAAATACGTATTTTGTTTCTTCAACTGAGTTGTACAGGTTCAAGTGATGGTGTAAACCGTTTCTCTCTCTTTTTTAAATGTAATGAATATTTTATTTCAAATTTAGTGATTGCTAAATCCTGGAATTTGAATGCGGATGTGGTCGATTTATATTCACTTTATTACTTCTGATACTCACATAATAGCAAAAGTTGGCGAGTGGTCAATTACCTCACGGTTTTGATGTTGGCTGTTCAAATCCCAGATCTTTGTTTACATTACATGTTGCACTGGTGTTTGTACCCTCGCTTTTTCCTTATTCCAAGTTCATTGAAGACATTAATGCATGTAAACAAAGATACAAGGCTGTGCATGAGCAATATCATTTGTAATGTACAAACTATTATTCTGTAACTTTTAAATGAGTTGAAATTGGAGTATCTTTGATTAAAGTGTAATTCTCCAAGTTGGATTAGTGTAGTATTTCACTATACCATGTATTAGAAAAATGCATTGAAAATTTTCTGTGAGATCAAGACTCAGTCACAAACAAGTGTCTTGTATCTTGCAAAACAATGGAAGAGTTTACCACGTGAAACAGTTTTCACATTGCATGACATATCTCTGCTATTGAGAATTTAGTCACAACAGTATCTAGTGTTGAACCAAAAAAATATCATCTTCAACTTTTATACATCTATGCCCTGCTTGTTGTCATTTGTGTATAGGGTGAGCTGGATAGGGGACCCCATACCAGATGAGTTGTGCAGGGCACATAAAAAAGAAAAAACAGCTTTTCTGCATCTGGAACAGGATGTCTAGAATCCATGCAGGGTACAATGAAATCTCAAAACTATATCAAGGTATTAAAGACAAATGTGCGCGCACGAGCCCTGTGCTAAACGTTATTGAACATATGTGAGAACAGAAATGGCATTTGGAGAACACAACCTTCAAACCTGAGACGACTCACTTTACTAAGGTAAAGCTACCATTTTTTTTTGGCCAGGGTCGTTTTATGTTGCATTTATTTTTATTTTTTTAATAATCCTGTGAAACAGCAATTCTAAAGCAATGTCGGATTTTCATTGGTGATGACCTCTGTGGATTTTTTTCCTTAGGGCTACCAATAATTTTGTCCTTGCGTATACAAGACAGTATATTAAAAAAAAATTCCGTGTCCCACTCATCCATTGTAGGAAAATACTGTTCAAGTTGAAAATGTCTCATCTTTACAAAACATTTTTCAATACTGACTGAAGAATGCAATACACTGCTTAACAGTTTCCCCTCGCTATTTCCAAATCATCAATGGCATTTTCTCCTCCTGTTATTTGATGTTATACAATCCATTTATGAAGCTTGAATGCTTATGCCCTTGAGACACAACACTATGGAATGACAATGAAAATGTTTTCAGCCAATATAGCAGAGTATAAAACAGGAAGTCGAGCAAGCATCTAACAGGATGACTGACCAGAACCAGAGAGATAACTGCTGATCACAGACTGTTCAGAGGATGTTTGTCATGGCAGGATATTGCACCGCTTGCTGTTAGAGAGCTTTTCATTGTTATTCTAAAAGTTGCTACGACCCAAATCCTGGAAACTCAGCAGGTTCTGGGCCAAAATTGTGTTCACTATCCGTTGGTCTCCTCATTTAAAACGTTCCTTACCACAGAAGAATAGTAGCACAAGTAAAAAGTCAAATTATGGATATTCCACAATTTGGGCTTGAAGAAACAATGAAAAAGAGCAAGAAAGAAATTTGTTGGTGTCAGTTTTTATTTGAATTTTTTTTTTTTTTTTTGATCATGTAAATTTAATTGTCCAATTCTGAGGACACAATTACGGAATCATGAAAAACAGACCTAAAAAAAAATGTCAACACTGTACGACTTTGTCGCACCACTTCTGGCATTTAGAACAGCTTGCAGTCACTGGGGCACAAATTTAATCATTGAAATTAGGATTCTTCTTTAATCTAGCCCATCTCCTACTAATTGCTGCTGCCAAATTTTTCTTTAACTTCCATCGCAGATTTTCAATTGGCTTGAGATCAGGACTATTTGCTTGTTTAACACATGGAGATATCAGTACCATGAAAGAAAAGCTGGAATCCTGAACTTTTGTGTCATGTTCATCTTTTGATCTGAACCCAAATGTCTTCAGTATACAACAAAAACAAAAGAAATTGACCTTGTGCTTCAATATATCTGTACATCTTCGTTGGAGGGAAGTTGTTAGGGTTTTTCGCTCAATGGTAAGATTCATTATCTTAAAAAATAATTTCCTCAAAAAATAAATGGAAGTTTTCAAAACCTTGATGTAATAAAGGTGTAATAACTGCGCCTTGCCCAGACATGCAGCCCCATAACATCAATGACCGTGCAAGTTTCATATTTTCTTCATAAATCCATAGGAACGGCCCCAAACAAAGGTTTCATTATCACTTGCCCAAGACAGATTGGCCATTCTTCACGTAGTATCGATTTCATCCAGTCATCCACATGATTGCTTTTCTTTAGCCCACTTTATACCGTATAATTTTATGTAAATCCATTTCCTTTAGGCAGTTTATTATAGTTCTGTCACAGACGCTGACTGTTGTGCATTTTCTTATTTCAAGACATATTGCTGTGAGTTTTTGATCTTGATGCTTTGACGCCCTCTTTGGTTGACCGGGATGCTTTTCTTTTATAGCCTTCCCATTTTGTATGTACTTGGGCCAGAATTTAGACAATGTTGACATGGAAACGAAAAATATCAATTGCAACATTTCGTGCTGTTTTACATTTTGGAAAGTTTAGAATTCATTTGTTTCAACTGACTCTTGTTGGAGTCATAATTCATGTCGATCCACTTGGTGCAACAGCTCAAAAAAGTTTGAGTACTTTAACCGCTGACTAATTAGCAAATTTAATCTGAAACACATTTTTTTTTTAGGACTGGAAATTACGCAACGATTGCTCAATTCTTTACACCATTTTTTTTTTCGCTACTTGCTTTAATAAAATTGTTACTGGCTACATTATATTCCATTCTTTCTTATTGTTGGTGGGGGTTTTTTTTTAAACAGAAGGTTGGTCTTTTTGACTCTCAGTAAATTTTAGTAAGTGGTCTTTAGTTCTTCTTTTAAATCATGTAAAGCACATTGTTACTGCATGGTGCTCATAAGGTTGCAAAACAGACATGTTGCGAAAAAAAATTGCACTTGTCTGATGTAATTTCAAGCGGCAAATATTTTGCAGAGGTCACCAGTCCAAGACTACATAAAAAGCACGAATGACCAAGAAGAGCTGCACATATGCAGGAGTGTCGGAACTATGTGATTCATCAGTCATACAAGAACTTTTTATAGGCCTAAAGATAATATAGTGGAAATATATATTTATTTTTAACCTCACAACAGCACACATATAAATGTGTGACTCTTACCATTCACACGATGAGTAAAAAGCCTCCACTGAATTCTTTTAATATTTCCACACACGCACGCATAAAAGTGAAATTAAAAGTAAAAATGCTTTGAACATTTGCACAAATATCAAAATAGTTGATTTTATTCAGAATGTATTAAAGTTCTAAACACAGGCAGTGTTTCGTATCACCAAACTGACATGTCGGTATATGTCATGGACACCCTCCAAAGCGTAACATAGTACAGTGATGATTTCTTGACATTTGCCAGCCTTTTCTTTTCTTTCTTTTTATTAAGCAGAAACAAAAGAAAAAAAGCAGACAATCATTTCGGTTTTTCAACAAACCTAAGCTGACCAAACCATGGTTTGGATGAAAATGACAACCAGCCCTATAACAGGGCATCAAGTGGAAATGTCACTCTGCTTGGCAAAAGTTTTAAACTTCAAGTTCAAGACAGTTAAGTTACAACTTATAAAATCATCCTCCATTGTGGCAATATTTTTAGACAGAAGAAATTTAGTCCACTGGCGCAAGTGGTTCAATGAAGATTCGTTGACACGCAGATAAGTAACAATCAAGCTAAAGGGAAATTAATATAAAATGCTACTGCGACAATGAAAAAAAAAAAAAAAAAAAACAGTGGACAACTTTTCAAACTAAATGCAAAAATAAAAATAAAGATTGTCAGTCCATTTAATAGTATTTTAAATACACCAAACTGAATAATCAACCAAACATACCGAATTGAGAGCGGCTCTGTTTCATGAAATGCAATCGGTGGCAGACTTCAGACGTTTCTCCACTACACTACTTATCAAATCACATTAATTGATGAGGCACTGTAAAGAGCATGTGCACCGCTATGTTGGAACATGTCATTTTGTTTCATTTTAAGGGCACAACGGAACATTTCTGTGATATGAAATGAATACACAGGAACGAGTCAGTTTGAAGCAGAAGAAACAAACTGGTAGATTTAGCTTGAGGTTTTGCTTCAGGAAGTGCCTTCAGGACAACAGTGCTCGAATTTCAAGCCACAACAAAAACAAAAAAAAAAAAATTAACTCCACCCCGCCTGCATCCTTGACTGCCATATGATTCTCGTAGATAAGATACTCATTCTGCATTTACACGACTGCTTTCATCTTCAAGTACTGGTTTACTTTTCCGAGGCTGGGTTTCCACAAAAGTACAGCTCAGTTCCTTTTTTTCTGTTCCAATTGACCTAAAATAGCTGACAGGACTGAATTTATTTTTAGGTGAATTCTCTTGCAAATTCAAAACGTCTACCATATTTGGCAGCCTGAAAAGTAACCTGAAACGTAAATGTATATTTGAATAAGAATCGACATATAAAGATGTTTTGAAGAGCCTAGGAAAAAAGAGGCCGAGTATTAAAATAAATAATTCACAATAAGTTGTTTGTGACCGCTTGTTTGAAAATACTTAACACATTTACAGCAATAGAATGTGTCAAACTGAACTGTACCATTTGGTGGAAACATGCCGTATTTTGGTTCTTGCAATCGTTCAAATGGTAAAAAGTGAACGGGAGAACGTAATAAAAAGGTAGCGCTGATCCAGGAACCTCCTTTTTAGCTCAAGCAGCTCATGAAATTATTATTCACTTCAGCTTCGGTTTATTACTTTTTGATGCGTTTTGAATTTCAATACACCGTGTTGCAGGACGCAGCAGCTCAGCTCTGATATTTGGCTGTAAGGAAAAGATCTTTTCATCACCGTTATCCATAAAGGCCAAGTATCGCCATATCTGTCGGATGATTTCACAGATTTAAACACATAATCATTGCATTATTTACTTTAACGATTATTTTCATATGGGCGCATTGAGTTTCGAAGTCTTCCGATTTTTGGCTTCCACTGACATGGGAATATGAAACTTCCTGGCTGACTTAAATCCACATCGTCCTCTCTTGCCAAAGATTATTTACAGCTGCTGTGAACATGTGGATTTGTCAGGTTATTTATAATCAACATAGAATGAAATAAAATAATACACCCAACCTAATGGGTCAAAAAAAAAGAAAGGCACTTTGCCAAAAGCTGTTTAATTAAGCTGTGTTCTCGAGTGGAATTTTGCTTTCATGAGACTTGACTCTGTAGACTCAAGGTGGCCTCAATGCTATCTGATCCTGAGTGAGCGCCTCATTTGAGAAGCTTCCTGGCGAACTGGCAAGCTCACAGTCCCACTGGTGTGCGGTTGGAATTCCGGCTAGAACCATAAGGATACAGTCGGCTCTCAAGAGGTGCACCTCGGAGTATAACTCTTCTCACCAACACTTTTTTGCCCTCTTTTGAACAAATTGCATCTGTCTCAACTCCAGCTGACATCATATTGTGTCCAACCTTCTGGTGGAGCCAAAAACACTCTTCGACCACGGTGCAGGAAACTGACGACACCCCTATAGCCTGTCCGCGGGACTCCAGATTTCAAATCATCCATCACCCCCAGATTCCGGGCAAGGACTTTAAAACTATCCCTGCTAGAGTACTTGACTCTGTACGGACCCGGTCCTTTTAGACTTCCCCCCTGTTGCAGCTCCTCGATCTTCACCAGTGGGGCATTGTAAACTTCTTTGATAAACTTCTCATCATACTTTTCTTTAATCAAATGAGAGAAGTCTTGTTTGGTAAAAGGCACAAATTCAGTGTTAAGTCTAATATAGCGAAGATACTGGTCAAAGAATTGACCTAAACTGACGCCTTTTCGGCCAAAGGTGATAGTCCGGGAAATTTCAGGGCGAATGCATGAGCGGTCCTTGCGCTGCTCTGGCAGCCGCATCCAATCGTCCCAGAATGCAGAAGGCCATTTGGGTTCCAGCTCGTCCCACATTTCCTTAAGCAGCATCCAGCCCAGACCAGGGAAGAAGTCTGTCCGGTGAAGAAGACCAACTTTGGATGGATCGACCAAGGCGTCTCTGCCGTTATCATTCCAGGCAGACACACACCACAAGGTTGGGTCAGACCGCAGGATTGGGTACATGGCACGGAAATACTCAAAGAAGTCTGGTGCCACCTGAAAAAGAACAAAAGGGTTGTTTCAGTGTGACAACTGAACAGCTAAAAATAACATCGCGAATGACTGTAATTTCCGGACTTTGGGTTACTACTTTTTTCCCCACGCTTTGAACTCTGCGTTTTTAAACTTAGCATGGTAATCAATGGATTTTTACTAACAAGCTCCCAAACAATACATTTAGCGATAGTGTTGTCATATCTGACCAATGAAATTTCTGAACGCATCGTAATGGACCAATGAAAACCGTTCGAGGTCACACTCGTACTGAATTGTCATGTGACGTGATGGATTCCGATCTGCCATTCATCGTCTCATTCATCATTGAGACAGCTTGCGCAACACTGAGAGGCAATTAAAAACATAACTTTACAAAAATAAATTTGACTTTTAACATTTTGAGTCAGGACTCAATAACCACACAGAAATGGCGCTACAGTGGAACCATTTAACAATCATCTAGACCAGGCGTGGGCAAACTACGGCCTGGGGGCCACATGCGGCCCGTTAAACGTTTTAATCCGGCCCGCTGAACTTGGAAAAACATTAAATGAATAAACCTTGTTAATGTTTTATTTTCTATATACTGTGTTTTTTTAAGACATGTATATTGTTGTAATGATTTTGTTCATTTTAATTTAAAATTGAATTGTATTTTTTTCTCTGATGAGGGTGAGGTTACCAAAACACTCTATGCATCCTGGTCCGGCCCGTCTGTCAAATTTTAGAACCCCTTTTGGCCCGCCAATCAAAGAGTTTGCCCACCCCTGATCTAGACAGATTTCACATGCCACGAGAGAGGCACTTACATGCTCAGTTCAGCGACTTTTTGGAACAGAATCAGATCATTGGATACAATACAAGCAATAGTCTGCTTGAAATGACACGCACATGAGAATGCTAAACCACACCGTACCGTATGGGGTAGGTATAGGACTGCTATTAGAATAAGGCAGAAGCGTCCATGAACTCACCTCAAGGTCATCCTCCACAATGACCACAGTGGACTGCGAGAAAGTGTTGAACACTTGGTTCAGTGCCCAGCGATAATGTCTGGCAATTTTGTAGTAGCCCTGGAACTTCCTGTGTTCTGGTCGCACTCTGATGTCTGAGAGGTCTGGCTGGCTAATATGTGTCACTTGACTGCCATATGAGCCAATGACACCGGCTGTTTCAGTGTGACCGCAGTCCTGGCTGACAATAATAGGATAGAGTTCTTGAGAAGGACGGTATTGAATCAGTCTGTCAAGACTCCGTTTTACTGTAACTCTGTCACAAGCAATCACCAGGATGGGAATGACGACTTCTGGACTTGCAACTGAAGTTGACAATTTATCTTTGTCGGTGTTGTCCGTCTTCATTGTATTGGATTGACGCTCAGCGTCTGGGGCTACTGAAACGAAAGACTTCTGATTGTATTTTAGAGTTTGAACCTTGGTATCCACATTGTCTTTCAAAGGATGCAGAGGGTTTTGGGGCGGGTGAACCACTTCTGATTTAATGTGTTTGGTCACGGCCAGTTCTGATTTCCCAACATCTTTCCGCTTGGACCATGCTGCCCTGTGACTTTCGATCTGCTTTAGCAGCTTTTTCTGGGTCTCAAGCTGAATTTCAACTTCCTCTGCCAGCTGGATCACTTCCTCTGCCAGGTTGATCCGGCTTCCCTTGCCTCTGATCAGACCCCACTCCTCATTTCCTCCTGGTTCTGCGCCGCCACTCTCCCCGAGGCGGCCAATTGGTGGGCGTCCCCAAAGGTAAAGTAAAAGCAAAGCATTCCACGCAACAAACAGAAAAGCACCGCATAGTATAAGGGAACCTTTCCTTCGAACCATGGCCTAAGAACACTAAAAGGGGTAGGTTGTGGAAAAGGATAAAGCTCGGGAAACACTTATTGAAGCCAGAGAGAACTCCGACGGATCCAAGTGGAGAGCCTGTTCGACGGGAATTGAGGTCTGATCACATCATACCAAATTAAAGCCCAACCCTGTCTTCTTTTGACAAGGGTGCCCAGAGGTGAACAGGACAATCAAATTCACGCAACTTTACTATGGTAGACATCAATTCCATTAAATGATGAAGAAAAATAAGGGAAAAAAAATGGGTCACTTTGGGTTGAGGGAAGGCGACTCCTTGGACATTATCCTTCGGCCATCATCCTGAAAACAGACCAGAAAAAAAATGGTCATTGGAAGACGCAAACTTTCTTTGGTGGCTGGAGTTTGAGCAACACAGCTACACGTTGAAAATACAGAAATGAAAATCTATTGCAAATTGTGAACGTGTTTCAAACCGAAAAAAAATTCTGGTTGACAAGAAAGTGAAACAGCTGTGGAAGCATGTTGATGAAATTTGAAACACATGAACACTTGGTGGTTGACATTTTTTTTTTTTATAGTGAATGTCTCTTACCTGAAAAGGATTTGGGAATGAACAGAATTTACAGCTACTAAATCAGGATACCTCCTTCTAATGAGGCATCAGTTTATGCTCTGTGCATGCGCTCATGGAATTATTTTTGTTTTGTGTTACACAAAGTCCAAGTGGAAAAAAAAGGGCTCGATTAAGTTAGGGTAGAGGTGGATTTTAGTCCAGCCTCGGTGCGTGTGATGTGGTCGCGAGGCAGCCAAAAGACGCGATCGGGGGCTGACAGTTTATATGAATAAGGCCGGTGGGTCGAGGCCGGAAGGGCGGGTGACTGACCATCATAAAAAGGGTCAAGTGCCCAGCTCTGCAATTTAGTAAGCAGTTATTTTTAGGGACCTGTTCCTCACATCTATTTTTTGAACAAATGAGTATTAAATTAATCTTTATCACAATAAATAGCAGCTATGTTATAAAGAAACGTTTTGGTCTTAATAAAGGTAAATGAACCACGAATTCAATTGTAAGACAGTTAATCTACTTCAATGGAAGTTGTTCACTTTGTACTTACATTGATTAACAATCTCTAAAGCATTCACTACGATACTGTCACAAAATTCTAGTGAGGGGTAAACATATTTCAGTAAGTCATAAATTAGAACACCATGCAACAACGATACAAACACATCTGTTGTCTCATGATACGATGGTTTGCAAACACACACACACACACAAAAAAACAACCCCTGAGCCCATCGGGACTTTCACAATTCTTGGTACATTGCACTCAGGTTGAAGCAGCCATAATCAAACAAACTTAGCATTTTGACACTGAAAAATTACACATCACTCCCTGAGAAATGTTCTAATGGCGAAAGAATAATAAAACTCCTCAGTGTTTCTGCATTTCCGCAAGACGTTGGTAGTTTTGATGAAAGTCTAGTGAAAATGCCACGTTTGTTATTTTTAATGAGTTTAGGTAGGCTTGGGCTTTTGATAAGAAGCCCATTTTTGAGCCAACAAAATCGCAACATGTAATAAAACCTGCAGTCCGAACTGAACGGCCTCCACAAGCAGCACACATAAATACGTATTAAGCTGCAGGGCTAATAAATGTCAGACGAAGAACAAAATGTCTAAACTTTATCTGTACCTGACCTGGGAGCAGCTCACGGATAACATGTCCAACCCTTGCAAAACTGTTGAAAGTTCAGATTTGCAGACGTGAGGCGGATGATTGTGAACAAGAGGGAGGATGGGCAGTGGGAGGGAACTGTTGCTCCTTTACGAACTGTACCAGCTGGAACTATATTCTCCTTCAACACTCCCTTTGGATTTCCACCCGAGACGTGGAGCTGCCAAGAAGACGCAGACAGCAACCTTTCCTCGACAAAGCAGCTGTGAGGCACCAGAGAGAAATGCTTCACATGACTTCCACCGAGGCACAGCCAATTAATAACCACCCGGCACCGCCTCTTGTCATGTTATCACACATCAACTAACAGAAATTGAATTATTACACAGATCACGCTACAATACGATCATTAGGCCACCCGGACATGATTGTGATCCCAATAGTTACGGTTGCATTCGGCATGCTAAGCTAGCGAAAGTCAAATCAGCAACAAGGGGCTCTTTAAACGCTGTCAGGAGTGTCAGACATCTCTCTCCTCATTATCGAGTAACGACTTGAAAGTCAAAGCACAAACAACAAACTAATACGTTACGTTGACTTGCCTCTAGACTGCTAGCTAACACCAATCGGCGTTGCGAGTCACGAGCCGCTCAGCCCGAGGATACTTTGAATTCAGCCGCCGGGGGGTCACTCACCTCGGACACGGCGCTCCCAACAAAACGGTGTGCCTCTCATACTTGGAGGGGTGCTCGAGTCCACACCAAGTCCAGTCTGGCTCGTTGGTAGCTAGCTAACGTTAGCCACCCTCGTTTCCGCTTCGCTATCACGTTCGCAGCTCATCTCGATGCTGGTACTCAGCGGCTCTCCGACACGGTCTCTTGTCTCCGTGTATCCACCCCTGGCCCCGCAGACCGACCGACGACTGCTAAATATTAACGGAAATATTCGAGTTTTCCAATACGGAGTGTGAGCATGAGTGGCCTGCCGTGCATCCGCAATGTTACTTTACAGTGAGGGGTCGTGGTTTTTTAGTTTCGCTTGCTCCAGCTGCTTGTGCCACGGGCTACCTCCAGCACTTGGGTATGATGACGGCAACGCATTTTCACTTCACTACACTTCCGGATTACTGACTTCGTGTGTAACGGTTCGAGCCGAGTCAAGCCGAAGTCTCCAACAGCCAACCCAAAAAAGTCAACTCTAGATCGAATCTTTTCTGTCTGTGGGTCCTATTTTTTTAATCATATTTTCAATGTCCATAAATTTGCTAAAAGTTGGCAGAACAGAGTAATTTATTTGCAGCGACAACGACCCAACTTGATGCCCTTCATAAACATCTAATTTCCCACATAAATATATGGGAACACAAGAAGAAATAAAACAGACGGTTTCATTTAATGACAGGAAATAGTTCAAATTGAACCCTAAACAGGGGTGTCAAACTCATTTTTGTGGATGTTCCACATAGTAGTCATGGTTTCCCTCAGATGATATAACTGATGACGCGTGAACCCACACAAATGTATGATCACCTTACATTATCACATATACACAACAAATGGATGGAAAGTCAGTTTTGAAATCGGAAGCCAGTAAGTAATTGTTCAACAAATTTTACATTTATTTTATAGGGGGAGGATTGGTAACAAATAAATGACAATATCTAATTTATCAATGTTGTTAAAAGTAAAGAAAATGTGCTCGAAATAGGAAGTTGAGGCATGTGATTTGCCCTTCGCGGGTCACATAAAATGAGGTCCCGGGCCAGATCTGGCCCCTGAGCCTTGAGTTGGACACCTGCAACAATTCAGAAAACAGGTGAGCTGTGACTGGTCGTTACCTCAACTCTGAGCAACTGGGATGTCATTTATAGTCGAGAGGAATTACAAAATGGCCGCCCCCTGAGTTGGTGAAAAATTGATGGATTTTGAAACTTAATTCATATTATACAAATTCAATATGAACCAGAATGCCGTATTTAGACTAGTGAAGGTGCATAGACCATTTTATTCAAAATATATTTGAGGGTTAACTTCCCGTTTAAGTGGCAATGCATTTTATTATTTTCAATTCATTTATTTATTATGCTTTTTTTTGGGGGGGTGGGGGGGTATTTTTCTGTCTAATGTAATTTTTTTTGTCTCGCAAATGAGATGTTGGATCTCAAAGGTTTTTCCCCCATGTTCAAAAAGAATTTTCAACAACATGCCGACGTACAGGACCGGAGTGGTAATCTCACGTTCTGGCGCTGTCCCGGTGTGCCGGTCTGTTAAATGTGCTGCTCGCAGGGCCAATCCAGCAAGCACATGAACCTCCTCCGATCGACAATTTTGTAATCAGCAAATAAAGTGCATTTGTACGGAGCCCCTCTGGTGCCACAGTATGAGAAAAAAATATTTTTTGCTAATCTGTACCCACAGTTTACTAAACTGTACCCACAGTTTACTAATCTGTACCCACAGTTTACTAAACTGTACCCACAGTTTACTAAACTGTACCCACAGTTTAGCTAATCTGTACCCACAGTTTACTAATCTGTTCCCACAGTTTACTAAACTGTACCCACAGTTTACTAAACTGTACCCACAGTTTAGTAAACTGTACCCACAGTTTACTAAACTGTACCCACAGTTTACTAAACTGTACCCACAGTTTAGCTAATCTGTACCCACAGTTTACTAATCTGTTCCCACAGTTTACTAAACTGTACCCACAGTTTAGCTAATCTGTACCCACAGTTTAGCTAATGAGCTAGCGTTCACGCCCATGCCATGACGTCAAACGTTTGTGGGTGTTGCTTGATAGAGCAGTACCCACGCGGTCGTATATCTCTCAAGGTAAATTCTATTAGATGTTATATTGATAGTACGAGAGTATAGTGTGTTCTGCATCGCTTAAAGACTTGTAATTCCGTGATTTATGTTCACGCCCATGCCATTCCGTCAAATGTAAGTAAGGTGTACATCGCTCTAGTTCGTGACTGTTGCTTGATAGAGCAGTATTAGCAGCGAACGGCTACATTTAGCCTCCGTGTTTTCTATTCGTGCGTCACGTTTTAAACATTTTTCGCGCATTATTTCGCTCGCCACAAGTCACCCAATCATGACAACCGTCACCCTAGCCACGGTTTGATTTTATTGTCGTCTTTTTGGCGTATCAGCAGGCATCAGTGGTTTTAGTCGAGCCCTCGTCGGAGAAGTGTACAAACACTCACGAATCACCACAAGAGGAGACAAGTACGTCTCTGACATTCACTGTAAGTACATTGTCTAAAGTTACTTTTATTTCACGACAACAATTTGTTGTGTTTACTGCCGTGCTTGTCGTAAATTGCTTAATAACTCGCTTCTGGGCTATGTTGGGTTGCTAAATATGGCTGTATAATGAAACTGTGAAACGATGGAAACAATCATGCATTCTTATCTATTCATTTTGTCAGGATGACATGACATTTTTGTAAACGTGCAGAATCATATTTTCAAAGTACAATACTGTAGTTTTACTTTGCATCTTGTCTCTTTAATTGCCTTGAGACGATGTGTAATGCAGCAGTAGTGCCATTTTACTCCTCTGTTTCAGAAGATGGACTCGAATTTTCTAAAATTTCTCCAAGACCAGCGAAAGTTAGATGATAAAGTCATTGCCACCTTTATCGAGGAGAAGGTATGTACAACAGGCAATGACATGTCATTTAACCAATGTGGGTGTTTAAGGAAAACTGATGCCCCTGCAAAAGTGCTTGATGAGCCACATGACACCGCTTCTGTGCATTTTACTGCATTGGAGGAAACAGCCAAGGTGCCTCCATTGGACAGTGAAATGGTGGGAGCAGTAGGTGGACTGTTAGAAAATGTTATTGCTGATGAAGAAATAGTCTTCAGACATTCATTTGCTGATTATGCCACTTATGATGTCGATGACACCCTCGACGACACCATCCCCATGGAGCTGTTGGTTGAAAATCCATCCCCAGGGCAAGAATCTCATCCACTTAAAGCAAGAAAACTTAAACTGCACAGGGGAAATGTTTTCCATGAATTAAATGCAGCCTTTCAAAACGGCACTGTAACTACTGATGAGCTGCTGGTGGAGATCGAGATGTTCCAACCCAATGGAGCAATGGAAAAGGGAGAAGATAATGGTGGTGTGTTACGTGATGCCTTAAGTGAATACTGGGAAACATTCTTCAGTAAATGCACTCATGGAAGCACAATGAAGATACCAATGACACGACACGACATGAAAGACGAATGGGTTAACATTGCCAAAGTTATGGTCCTTGGATACAACATTGTGCAATATTTTCCCATAGCATTAGCCAAGCCCTTTATTTTGTATTGTCTCGGCGTTGACCTGATGGAGAATGACCTGCTTTCGGCATTTTTAGACACAATTCCCTCTGAAGAAAAACAAGTGGCTGAACAAGCGATGATTGATTTTTTGTCTATCGCTGGATCTGAGGAGTGGATGGATTTCCTCGAAACTCACGAGGTTAAAGTTATTGTCAATAAGGGGAACGTGAAGAAGACTTTAATTGAGGTGGCACATAAGGAACTGGTTCAAGATCCCGCCTATATTGCTGAGTGCTGGTCCAGTATATTGAAGGAACTGAAATTACCACTGGGAGGCCTGGAGGAAGTATATGGTAGCCTTACCCCAACACCAAGAAGAGTAATCGCCATGTTACAGCATGAGGGCCTCAACATGAGAGAAATGCAGAGTTTTGAATTTCTGAAAAAATTCATCAGGAGTTGCAACGAACGTCGGCTCAAGAAATTTCTTCGATTTTGTACTGGTAATCTTTCACATCTTTACGATTAATCCTAATTCTGTCATTTGTTTTCACTTGTCAAATTTGATATATATATATATATATATATATGTATACATATGTATATATACATGTGTATATATATATGGATATATATATGTATATGTGTGTGTGTGTATATATGCCAAAAGAAATGTGCCCTCAGCTGACTTTGAAACACGGGGGGCAAAATTTTTGATTTGTGGGCCACAATGGGTTCTCTTGACAGAGGGGCCGGACCAGCAACACTTGGATGGAGTGTTTTGGTAACCTCACTTTATCTGAGAAAGAAAATACATATCGTATATGGAGAAAATATATGCTCTAATTTTAAATGAAAATGAATGAAAACATTGCAACAAAATATCTGTCTTAGGGTGTGTCTCCTAGTGGGGACACTTATCAGAATTACGGGGAAAATAAAACATGAACAAGGTTTATTTATTTAATTTTTTCAACTTCGGCGGGCCTGATGTAAACGTTTAATAAATACACAGCTATTGAAGGCAATGATTAGAGAGCCTTCATTTGAGGTGATAGACACGAGTGTTCTAGTATAGAGTTGGTGGTGGTATGTGGTTCTAAACTAATATTTTATTTTTGTTTTCCAAAGGTGCAGATCTTTTAGTGGCTGAGAAGATCCATGTGCGATTCTTTGAGGCTGAGAACCTATTTACACGAAGACCAATGTCCCATACATGTGGCTGTGTTCTGGAGGTGGCCAACAACTATGGGTCGTACCCTGAGTTGTCTGAGGAATTTGGGAATGTACTTGATGCCAACATGTGGGTGATGGACATAATTTAGTGTCTGTTCTGCAAAATCTATTCCCATATACTCTTAGAGGGTTTGGCGGCTGTTTTGTCTGGAATTTGTTCATAATGGTATTTTATAATGTAGTTGCATGGTCTGATTCATGGGGGCCAGATTTACTGTTTTATGCCGGTATTTCATACTCTTGGACTGCAAGTCGAGTTGTTTATATTTACTGACTATTGAGTGAGTCATTGTTTGCATAGTTGATTCTTTGCAAAATTATGAAGCAATTTTGTTGTGGTAAGACACAATTTTGTTGCCTATGGTTGTTATGCAACAGCTTTAAGACGTGTGTTTTTTTTTTTGGTTTTTATAAAATTGCTCCACTGCTTGTATTGCAAGCAGATAGTTGTGTCGCTGGGGTCGACTACGATGTCTTGTTTTACACAAATTTTATAAAAATTAAATGTGCAACTGCTCCTATCTGAATTTTTTTCTCAGTTAAGACAGTGACATTCACTCAGCTCTCAGACAGACTGTATGTAGGAGACATTATTTGCTGAATTGAGTACCCAAATCTCAAGTCTACAGTTATCAAGTTGTCACCTTGTTGCTGTCTGATTTGACAGTGTGCATTTGTGTGAATTTGACCACTTCGCTTCACATAAATAGTTTCCACAAATACATTTAAGGATTGAATAGCAGTTTCAACTCAAGATACTTTGGCGACCTGAAAATGTAGAAGACAATCAATTTTACTTTTAGAATTTATTTGAATCACACACATGTATTTTAGCGAGCTTGAATGTGGCTTTTTAAATACCAATCAAAGATCTTTACATGTTGGCTCAATGCATGTCAATATGCGGAGGAGTTTGCAGCAATTTATTTATTTTACAAAACCATAAATCAGCAACAGTTAATTTGGGTAGAACCATCAAGCAAATTACAAAATATATGTACAGTATATATCAAATGAATTTCAACAATTCTCTGTACATTTCCCATGTATGTACAAGAATGGGTGCACACACAGTCACAATAAGTGTACAAAAAAAATTCTAAGTAAAATTACACATGTTGTAAAACACTTGATAAAATCCATAATGAGCAGAATGCTTCAAACTTAAAACAATTTGTCATTTAGTTATGTGAGGGCTCCATATAAACAGCAGTTGAGGTGTGGCGAGGGGGCACACACACCATTAGGGGGTAAGACAGGGCACATTGATTAATGGTGTGATACGTTATGGATTGTAAAAGGACTTTGAAGCCTTTTACACCTGGACTGCATCCATTAAAGACCTAAGAGTGTTATTAGCTCCTCTCTCAAGTTGAGGTAGTTGGTCGTGGCGATATATCCATCCACTGGGACTTGGAGGTTGTTCTGTGACATTATGTGTGTACACAGAGTGAACACATCAGCATCACAAGCAACATCATTGCGGTGGATGCAGTCACCTTCACACCTCAAAAAATCCTCCTCAGTCACTTGGCACAAAAAGTCCTCTGTGCCATACAGCTCCGGGACCAAGAACATGA
The DNA here is from genome assembly GCF_059441095.1 of Idiotropiscis lumnitzeri. Classification (NCBI taxonomy): domain Eukaryota; kingdom Metazoa; phylum Chordata; class Actinopteri; order Syngnathiformes; family Syngnathidae; genus Idiotropiscis; species Idiotropiscis lumnitzeri. The sequence continues at coordinate 4,484,019 of NC_142406.1, forward strand.
CATCAGGCCGACCATGAGGGACACGCTCATTCTTGGATGGACGAATCAGATGGCTGTTCCACACCTCCTTGACTGCATCCAACTCATCCTGCAGGTGATACAAAAACAATTTACATAAATGTTTTAAGAAACATATTAACTGAAAATATAAACTATTTCGAAGACTAATCTCAGCTCATTGTGCAAACACAGATGCATTCACGTGGAAGTCACCAAAATATGAAAGTGGCATGGAGAAAGTGAAGGAAAATACTGGCATTAAGTAGTTCAAATATTATCTGATCATCCATCCATTCACTGAGGTCAAATTTATCTGTAGCGTACTTCTGTGTCTGTGTCTATAAGGAGGTAGAATTAAAACTAAGTATGGTAACCATAACTGAAAAAATGCATGTTACAGTAAGGTTTGGTATGTTTGCAGTTACCACTGACCATTGGGTCCTCAACTTTTTACCAAGGTAGGCAAAACGAATGCACTGCAGTGTGAAAGCAAGGTGGACATAAATCATCTACAATGTCACGGAAAATGTCTGGATTTTTTTTTTTTTGTAAGGTTCTGAAAACTTTAAAAGCGAAGTTGTATTCATGAGAAGAAAATATAAAAATGCATTTATAACTTGACCATGATATGGCAAAAATTATTCAATAAAGTGCTTGTGAAGTGTTACTACTTGCCTGTATTAAACCAAGAAAGCAAAATAACATGAGGTTCTTGTCCAAGAAGTCACCATCAAAATGTCCTTCATCTTTAAGTCTGTGGAAGAGGTCCAGCCAGAATTCCACACACTCTCGACGGAGAAAGCCCCACCAACTCTCTATTCTTTGATTTGATGTGCTTCTTCCAACAACAAAGCTTTTGCCACCAGCATGCACATCAGTGTGGGTCCGACGAAGTAATTGCTGCATATCACGGATGGAACTGTTTTCTGTCCCCATGTCTGTTCTCACGATGCGCGCACATCCACCTAATTCATTAATAGTTTCAAGAAAGTAGCCACTGATGACTTTTGGATTACTGCTTGTGTGGTAAGCATTCAGCCACAGAATTCGCCTTGAAAATCCATCGATGGCTCCATTGATGCAAATGCCAAATGGCTTTAATTTGTCGTATGAGTCGACATGCCATACAAAATTTGGACCCTTGGCAAAGTATGCTCGCCTGTGCAGTCTTCTTCTCCTTCTAAATGTCGTGCCCTCTGGGTCCATTGCGGAAAGGAGCAGCCGTACATCTTCCTTTCGTACATGCAGTCCTCTGTCTTTACATTTGGTGTACATCCACCGGTAGCCATGCAACGCTCCAGAGCCCTGTAGCTCCTCTCTGATGAATTCCACAACTGTCTCTGGGTGGTCATAATGGATTCGGCGGAACAATCCATGCTTCTTAAGAATTCGTTTGAGGGACCTCAAACTCAGAACAATCCTGTGTTTGGAGCCCAGCACACATAGTATGTGTTTGTAGCTCAGGCCCAAATGAAAATAGAACTCTATGAGCTGAAGTTGGTCCATGATCTCATGCGTGCATTCTGTAGGTGGAGCAAAATAGAATTATGTTTTGATTTCTGATTACATCGTGGAATAGATAGAATATGTGATCAAATTATTAATTAAAATATTAATTACATTTAAATATGTTTACATACGTTAAAAACAATAGTTGTAATATCATATTAACATAAACCTCATGGCGTGGCAGCTATTAAAGCAATACTTTTAGCTAGGAAAAACACGGGAGAAAACGGCAGTAACCACAAACTATTATCATTACACAAAAATAACCGCAGAAAAGGTACTTACAGTGTTTGAAACCCCAAAGACGTAATTGTATCCTCTTGTAATGCGACCGAGTGAGTGTCTCCTTCTCCAGCGAGGACTGGATGATTGCTTGCGCCGGGCGATTGCTTAAAAACGCAGCGAATGTTCAAAACATGACGCACGAAAAATGAAAAGAAACGCGCTGGCTAATTGTAGCCGTTCGCTGCTAAAACTGCTATATGAACTAGGAACTAGAGCAATATTACCATCATATAATATGAGGGAACGAAAGTGAAAGTAAATCACACCATGCCGATTCGACAGAACACTACACTACACTCTAATACTATCAATAAAAAAACAAATTGAATTTACCTCGACGTGTATACGACGGACCGTGAGCTCATTTGCTGAATTGTGGGTACTGCTCTATCAAGCAACACCCACAAACGTTTGACGTCATGGCATGGGCGTGAACGCTAGCTCATTAGCTAAACTGTGGGTACAGATTAGCTAAACTGTGGGTACAGTTTAGTAAACTGTGGGTACAGTTTAGTAAACTGTGGGTACAGATTAGTAAACTGTGGGTACAGATTAGCTAAACTGTGGGTACAGTTTAGTAAACTGTGGGTACAGATTAGTAAACTGTGGGTACAGATTAGTAAACTGTGGGTACAGTTTAGTAAACTGTGGGTACAGATTAGCAAAAAATATTTTTTTCTCATACTGTGGCACCAGAGGGGCTCCGTACATTTGCGACATTTAACTCTACTAATTTACAAGTGTCACCATGTCGCAATATTAATATTAATTCAAGACTAGATATAACATCATCGTAACAACGCCAAAATATTAATCTGGGAGAGCATCCACAAGCATCAGCAAACCTCTGACACCCTCGCCAGGCTCCTATTTGGCGTTCAACACCTTGCAAGCCACATAAATAACACGCTTCAATCTGGATCATCAGATCACCATGTGTCTTATTAACTTTTTAACCATCCGGTCACAGAGAGGAGCTCTTTGACACCATTCTTCTCGCCCTGATAAAAAATGGGCGGGGAGATGGAGATGCGACTTTGTCCCGCCCACTTGTGTTGTTGCAGCCCAACACTCCAGAGTAATTCAGTTTGTTGACATTGGCTGTCAGATGATTCATATTCACACACTCAATAAGCACAGGAACAAAACAATACATCAACCTCCAACATGGCAACAATGTCACAATTGAGAAATGTCCTTTTCTTTTTTACACGTGGGGGTTATTTTTCAAATTACTGACTAATCTAAAGTGTTGAAAATGACTTGCTCTATTTGAAGATGCAATAATAATTGGAGTATCTTGAAGAGGGATGATTTGGGAGGTACAAGAACTGCGGCTGGCGCCAGCGATTCCCCCCCCCCCCATATACATTTTATTTCATCTTCACAATCAAAATATTGCAGCTGTAAACATTCATTAAAACGGTTAAAAACACACATTTTAAAAAAAATACAAATACATACATTTTATTTTCAGACTCTTAAGTAGTTGCTCTTTCAGCTTTGATAGGAAAATGCCCTCTGTGTTATAATCAGTGAAAAGACATTTTACGTATCATTCCAGCATAACAAGATTTTATGACTCGATTTGCTTAAATCAAGTAATGAGGTAACTCGACGGAATTAGCGGGGATTTGAGTTGCTTGGAGTCAGAGTCTACTTTTGTCCAAATCTACGCTATTAATTTGCATGATATATTATACATGCATACAAGACAACATGATGTATTAGGTTTTTCATGTTTATATTTCAAATGATAATATTATATAATATAAGGTGCATGACACCATTGCGAAAATATGTTTTTTTTTTTTTTTTTTAAAGAACATTACCGATACTCGTTATTTCTATTAGGTCATGATTGTTCTTTTTGAAATAACTTGCCCTCAAGAACTTTGCGTATGACACATATCAACGCCATCATTGTGAATAGCTGCTGGTGGGACAATCTGTCATTTGTAGCACTTTAAGCTGATCCTCAATCGTCTTCAACTCGTGCTGAAAGGCTGACATCTAAAATTGCAAAAAGAAAGCAACTCATGGAAGCAGTTAACCAAAGTACAGAATATTTTGCACAAAGAGAGAATACACGATTAATACTTGTGGCTAAGCATGTGCACAATTTAAGAAATGCATAATACATTTAAGTCAAATGAAACTAGTTCTCGTTGCTGGTTTATTTTGTACATTCATATTATGAAAGCGTTAATACATTTCTTCAATCAAGATCATCAAGAACAAAAAACAAACACTGTGTGGTTTAGTTGATTTTTTTTAACGAAGGGCCCAAAGCTTACCTTTGTATCCATCTGCTCCCTGATGTGTGTCGGGACCTTATTCAGGTAGTCTGGCGATTGGATTTTGCAAAGAATCTCATCCAGCTTGGGGATAAGCTTGCTTCTACGTTGTATAAGCAGGGCCACTTGTTTGTTAATGTTGACGGCACTCTGGGGGAACATTCGAATGGATCATTTATTTGTGTATTTATTCTCATCAGATTCATAAAATTTTATTTATCCCTGTCATAAGGAGCAAAACCAACCGCAAACCACAAAAAAGCGTGATGATACAACCCAAAAACATCCTTGCCCAAAATGTTCCCAAGAAGTTTGAATAAAACGGTTTTAGTAAACACAGTAATTAAGATCAAAGGTGGCACGCCTGACATGTGATTGAGTCATTTACTAGTGGGGGCATCCCAGTGTTTTGTTCATTAGGTTTCAAGTTTTCAACAAAGAATGGAAAGCATGAGTCATAATTATTCTCCAAACTGTGAATACAACTCTGTGTGAGGCAACGTGCATTTTTGCATGACACACCCATTTTCATTTGAACTTGTGTCATAAAAAAATGCTCAGTCACACGCACACACAAAGTGTATTTTTTTTTTGTGATAGACCGATATGCTTTTTTTTCTGGGTCGATCCCGATACCGATTATTAGTAGTCATAAAGGCTGATAACCGATATTTGAAGCCGATATTAATTTGTTTGAAAAAAGGGGTGAAATAGTGTCAAAATCTTGAAAGATAATTTTTTATTAAACAACTTGATTCGCAACATGTTAAAGCTTTTTTTAGATCTTGGAAAATAGTCTGCTGCCTTGCTTTCCTCTGCTCAAGGGACCTCTCCTGTACTGTGTGTGACTCAAGGTGAAAAAGCAAACAGGCAGCTTAGTGCTGATTGGCTGTTGCCCACTGCACAAGGAACCAAACAGGTGGTGCTACGGACTGGACAATCTGCTTCTGCAGGCAGGGCCACCAGCACAGCAAAGAGAGAGAGAAGTGTGCTGCGGCCAGCCAAAATAAACCAGCTTTTAATTTATCGGCCTTGAAAGTTAAAAAAAAAAAAAAAAGGCAGATGCAGATATTCGCCCGGCCGATAATCAAACACGGACATTCTAACTTGTGAAACTTTTTGACACCAGCAATTGACTTAGACGGTTGTGCAACAAAATATGAAGTCACCGATTCCCTAATTTCTTGATGGCCTGTTTCATTGGAGCTACAAGGCTGATTACTACCTGAAGAGGAAGATGCAGCTGACACGCGTGATCCACAACACCTACAAGACAACCTTCGGGTGGGGGAGTGGAAGACAGAGTGGTGTGCGCTTCTTCAGGACAGTAGACATTGAAACGGGCGACTCGGCTCAAAGTCCAAACGGCAGATCCAAAATGAAGTAGAATTCGGGCCTGACTGGGTGAACATACCACCCACACTGAAACAGACAAACCAAACAATCTGAATGTAACTACTAATGATATTTTATTAACAATTATTGGCAAATTTTTGATGGAAACTGCTTACTCATGATGACTTACTTTCAGGCTTTTCTTTGGTCAAACCACACTGAGCCCTCAGAGAGCGAGCCACTCGAGTCACTTCCTGGACCAGGAGGAAATCTTTTTCCTCTTCTGGACAATGCCAGCGTTTCTAGATGAGAAAATAATTACAGAAAGATTAATTACACTTTGTTTGAATTGAATTTTAATGACAGGAAGTGGATTTGAGCAATTGAGAGAAACTATTTTTCATCACTTATCAGCGATGCTCCAAACAAAATGTTCAAAATGTTTGGACAGCCATTTTAAAGAACAGATAAAGCAAGGTGTTCTGGGAAATGAAGTGCTTCTACCATCGTATGAAACAATTTCAAGGTTTTTACTATTAATTAATGATTTATTTTATCGAAGCAGACTTTTAATGGCAATTAAAAATAATAACACTATATTTTTTACATAAAGAAGTTTAATATTGCAACATGAATTTCAGATTTCAATTCTACTTTTGGCAATTTCAATTGCAATTTTGCATCCTCTTCGCCTCCTCGATTCAAATTCAAATTCAAGAAGTCAATTGGAATTTAGGGCTCATTCCCAGTACTGAATTTCGTACAGCCCCGTGTATATTCAACAAACCAACTTGAATTATAAGTTTACAGTATACCATACATCAATACCCATAGAGTTACGTTCTAAAATGATCCTTTCACTTTCTGTAAGTGTAAAAAGCAGGATTAGAGAACCTACTTTCTGTTGTCACTCCTTTTCTTTCAAATGTGCATAGTGTTAAACAAAATGGTGGACCGCTATCTGGTAGCCGACAGTGGAATTACATCCCAAATAAATAGGGGGGGCAGAATACAACTGAGCTTTCACTGCACAACAAATATCTTGGAATAAGCAGGAAGGCAAAGGGAGCAAAGGTTTACTGTAATTATTTACAGTGGTGTAGACTTATAATACATGAAAGCAATGTGTTTCTCATATTTTGACCTCTAAAACAATGTACATATTTAAACGTTTCCATTGCAGATATAGTTTATGAATCCACTAGTGCAAAAAATACATCGCACAATGTCACAGCTCCTTCCTTTAAGATTAAATTCGGCACATTTAATTTATGAGTCAGAGCCAAGTGAACGGGAAGATGCAATATCATCACTCGGAAAATGAAGATTAAAATTTGCTTCATGAACCAGTTGTCGTATTTTTTGACTCTTCTATTTGGCACTGTTCGTTTAAATGAAGGGGTTTAAGAAATAGCAAGTGTGCTTTAAGCCCTACGGTGAACAGAGAGCGCCATCTAGAGGGCTCAATAAACACGACTGGTTCATGAATCATCTTGAAGCTTCATTTTTCCAGCACTATTGCTCAGCCAAAATGCAGCTTCAAATCATATGCTTTTAAAAAAAATACTTTTATTCCGTGCTGATTAATTTAAAAAAATCTGTTACAATTCTTCTAATTGATTAGATTTTTTTTTTTAATAGACCTCAACACATAGTAAAATGTTATATGAAGCGAGTAGCAAAATTAAGAGTCTATAATGTGTTTTGCTTTGGATGGTGAAGAATCTGTAGCGTTGGGGGTACCAGTTGAGATGAGCGGGGGTAAGGCTGGAGACACAGGCTCTTCTGGGCTGCAGCTTCCGTTTTGAATGGCTGCAGTCTCTGCCACAGTTCCTCAGTAAGGAACGGCATGATTGGCGAGAGGAGGGCCAAAGATGCCGACACGCAGTGATAGAGGACGACACTTGCTGCTGGTCTCACTTTGTCACCGTGCTGCATCAACCCAGTTCCTTCATTTTGTTTCAGTAGCACAGGTTTCACACTTTCCTACAAAACACACACACAGATACAAAGGGATACCGCCGTTTGTATCAATCTTCTATACGTTGTAATTAGTTGATTATGCGTGTGTCTCTCACCATATAGATGTCACACAGGTTGTGGACCCAGAATGAGTACAAGGCAGCAGTGACAGTGTGCAGCTCATATTCTTCAAAGGCCTTCTCTACTTGCGCTACTGTGCTGTATAGTCGCGAGCAGATCCACCGGTCCATACTGCTCAAATGAGACACCTGATCACAAATGGGAACGTAAGAAAAAAATTATTTTAGTGAGTTTTTGGGAATGATGATACCCTAAATTGCTGCGCCTTGTGGGAGGAGCATGAAAAAAACTCTAAAGTTAGCACGCGTAATGTGATTTATCATATCTGTAATTTTGTATCTATAAATAAAGCATCTGAAGGCAGGTGCAAACTTGCATGCAAAGCCAAAATGAGAGACAGTGTGGAAAACCTTTCTGCTTGTGTATTGTTTAAATACTTCAAGTGCCTCACTTTGCAGGTGGAGTCAATAATGGATTAATCGATAAGTAATCGTTGTTCAAATGAATCCATGATTTTTTGGGGATAATCGATGAATAGTTTAGGCAACTTTTTTTAATATAAAATTGTTAAAAACTCAGCATTTCAGCTTCTCAACAGTAAACTATCCATTTGTGAAGCCCTCCAAGGAAGCCAAATGATTATCTTTGTGTTGAATCAAAATAAATCAACATTTGTTCCAATCTGACTTGCGATGTACAAAAACAAAAATTATTGTATTTTTCATACTATTATTCTAATAATTGAATAAAGGGATTGATTTTTTTAAAATCAGATTCATCTGGATCATTTTAGTGCAGAATATTTGCAGAAATAAAAAAAAGTTCATCAGATTGAACATGAAATTACGCAGTGCATTCAATTGGATAGAGGTTGAGAAGGATTTGAAAATCACTGCATTCTCTTTTTATTTACGTTTTACACAAGGTCCCAACTTCATTGGAATTGTGGTTTGTAGGATTGCTAATGCAACAAATGTCATTTAACAATAATGTAAAACTGGAGTCCTAATATTGAAAATTAAACAATGCTTTCTATGTTGCTCAACATTTGCAAAAGCTGATTGTACCTCCTCCAGATTCCCCACTGGTGTCGTGTTGTCGCCCAGCACGCCGAGCGTGAATCTCAGCGTCTGCCACATTTTATTACAGAAATGTCTGCAGCTCAGGACTTGAGATACTGATAAACTGATGTCTTCTCCTAAAATTAAACCAAGAAAAAAAGACACCAGAAAGTGTCTCTTGAGCTTGTTTTTTCATTTTTCAAAAATACTTTAATAAACAAAACACATTAGTATTTTGCAAATATATATATAAAAAAAAAAAAAGATTGCTTGCTTGTGTGGTCAGGTTCTCTGTGTAGTGCGAAACATTAGTAAAAAGCAGAACGGCCACTTTCCTTTGATGAATTAAACCTGAAGCACAATATTCACTCACCTATCATTTTGTGAGAGCAAAGGGCAAATCTCAGAGCATCAGTTCCGCATTGAGGGATCCCCTTAGGGAAGTCTTTCCTCTGAGGGAATCAGATGGAGTTACGTAGATTGATGAGACGGTAAAGACATCAAGCATTCAGTCAGAACACAAATCCGAACGAGGGGATCTGACCTGCGCTTCCATGGCAACCAATTGCTCCCTTGGGTCAAGGTTCCCCTCTTTAACTCTCTGCTGAAGCCTCTAAGAGGAAAAAAAAAATAATTATAGATGTCGACTTTTTTTTTTCGAAAACTCGGACATGGACAAAATTGTTTTACCTTTCCATTAAAGAAAATAAACAAAAAAATGGTTACTTCAATTTCTGACCACGGTGGGGTTTTCTTTATACAATTGAACTGTTTGCTTTTCTTAAGAATAAAACACAACTGAAAGATTGTTAGTGACTGACAGAAACATTTTTGCTGTTACACACCTCCAAGGAAACGCCATGTATCACATCCAAGGGGTCGATAACATTTCCCAAGGACTTACTCATTTTCCGACCATGTTTATCCCTCACCAGAGAGTGAAGTAGTACCTTCGAATCAAGAAACAGAAAGAATGAGTTAAAAAAATAAAATTGAACTTGGAACACAAAAATTACCCGGAATATTACACTGACAAGGTCTGGCAAATTAGCGGAATGAAGGATGAGGTTAATGGAATTAAAATGTTTTTCTCAATGTGGGTCCAAAACTAGCAACAGAAAGAAAGAAATTTGCCGAGGAGGATTAATAGAGCCAGTTACACAGACTGGCTGTCCGAGGGAACTGCTGAGAAAAAGGAAATTAACAATATCGTAAAGTAAAACAAGAATAAAACGTCCACTGATGACTGACCGACTATTGGAAAAAAATATGTCAAGGGACTGGACGATTTAATTGAAAAGAAAATAATTAATGGGGAGCCAGTATGGTTTTAGATCAAACGGATCAACTTCCATAGTATAAATTGATCTTGTAGAGGAGATCATGAGATATAATAAGAGATCAAAAATATATATAATAATTATAATATATATAATAATTATTATTTTATATATATATATATATATATATATATATATATATGCAATGGGAATTTTCGTTTACTTAATAAAAGCTTTTCATAAGATTGTATGCGATTAGAGAGGTGGCACTTGACTGGTTAAAAAAGTTAGGAGGTAATCACAAGTCAGAGTGGTTAAACATTAGTTTTGGTGTCCCACAAGAGTCAGTCTTGGGACCCATAATGTTTATTCTATACATAAATTTAATGAATTGAAATATGTTGTTTTTCGAGACAATCCAAAAACTGTTCCGGAGAGAACGTAAGGCAGCTTTCAGAGGTGGTCATAGATTAAATGCGCGGATTGAACTTTTCCCAGGTTGACCATCGATCACAACACAACGATCGATCTTCTATCAATGATCGTTGATGACAGGCATGCCCAGAAAATATTGTGTGGATGACTTATTTTTGTTTCGATGATGAGCTCATTTATTTATTTGTAATTATTTTCTATTTCTGTTTTATTTTTGTTATCAATGGTATTTTGTGGTTATTAATAGCCATTAATTCAGCATTTTTAGGTCTTTGAGAGAATTTGATATGTTAACATCTAAACCATAACTATCGTAAAAAATGACAACCTAAGCATATTTATTGAGGCTTTATAGGTTTTGATAGTTCAAGATAAATCAAGAGCAGATCAAATTCAATCAGATTTGCCACTCAGAGCCCAAGTACCTGTTTAAAAGGCAACTGGTCTGTCAACTCTGTACCCAGCATTACCATCCTCGCCACCCAAAAGAAAATTAGGTCACTGCCTGTCTCCAGGATGGAGTTTGGGTAGAAGCGCTGAAAATCTCTAGTCTGTAGAAGGAGGAGGAGGATGTGATTAGAATTATGTTATTAATGGCTACATGGTGCTGAAGAAGACGAGGTACCTGTTGAGGCCAGCCCAACATAGCAAAAGGAAACAGCGCAGAGGAGAACCACGTATCCAGAACATCAGAGTCTGACCCACACAACATGCACATAAAAAGATTTCATTTCAGAAATTATTGTCATATTTGATGATACTTTAACAATTTCTCTAGAAAGCAAATGTTTGTTACTTTCAGTTGAGTGAGGTAAACATCTTTGTTTATCTTTGTGTGATTAAAAAAAGTGATCACAATGGTTATAAATAAATGACCATGAATAATGTAAAAAGTCTAAGTTCTAATCAATTATCTTGGTATTTTACAGAACTTTTGACACCGGAAATATTTAATTGATACATTGTGGGAATGGGATTAAAGAGGTTAGTGTACCCCGAGTCAAACTGATGTCCTGCGGTTTCACTTCATATTTGACGGATGCTCTCTGACGGGCCTCATCCTCATTATTTCCCCAGACCCATTGATCCTAACAAAAACAGAAACAATGATATTTCCACCTTTGGCTGGGAAATAATCTTAACATTGTTGCACTACTACTATATGTGTGACTCTCTCATGCAAAACTATAGGTAGAACAAAATACAGTGGTGACTTGAGATGCAAGTTCAATTCATTCCGTGACCATGCTCCTAACTCAAATCACTCCTAAATTAACTCATTCCCCCCCCTCAACTGAAATGAATCTGTTACTGCGTTCTCAAACAACACAATACAACTTGATTTATATAGCGCATTTCACAACAAATTGTATTTTTTTTTAAAATGGGGAATAGAAACATACTATTGTACTTTATAAACGCATGCAGTAATTACATTGTAATTATTATTTATTATCATTTTTTTTCAATTCCTACACACATATACTTTATATACAGTAAATGTATTTATGTGTTTTAATTTGTGTTCTAATTACCTATTAATTTATATTACAGCATTTGTTATGAATATACAAAATGGAATTCTTCTAGTTATATATTTAGTTTGACAGTATAACATCAACTGGGAGTGGCATGAAACATCTTGAAGCCTCGTTCTTTGAAAAAAATTGCTACGATTTGCCAAAGCGTTGCTGTTTTGAAGTGAGCAGTGTTCACTACCATCACGGAGCACTCGGATCTCAAGTTTGACCTCTCATGTCAAAGCACAAAATCGGCAGGGCAGTATTATCTCCAAGCACCACTGTTCACACGTTATTTTGCACTGCGGTTAGATGGCCATGATGATAGCAAAGCCCAACCTCTTGTTTGTCAGTAGATCTAGGAAACTCCACTCTGTAAGCAGGGATCTGATGCCCCCACCACAGCTGCCTGGAAATGCACCAATCGCTGTAAAGCAAACAGAGGAGAATTGTTCACTCCCATACAATGAAACAAGGATACATTCATCACAAGAATTGTGTTATTTCACACACATCACGAGACAATAGATGACACACAGCTGTTCACATTTCGACAAAAGTTACATTATGTGAACTTTGTCAACGTGAGTCAAAGGTCAGGGTAAGCCTACCTGATGTTCGACAGCCAGTTCTTCCATGTTTTAGTGTAAAAGTGAGGGATGATTTGCAGATGACCATCCTCAACAGCCTGACAATAAAAGAGGGAGGGACACTGAGTGGTTCAGCTGTCGGCCAGCACCACGACTACCAGGCCAAAAAAAAAAAGAAGAAATTACATAACCAACATTAGTTACCTGTATAGCATTTTGAGCCATTCCGTCACAGCGGACGAACCATTGCTTCTTTAGAAGAGGTTCGATCACATCCCCCGAGCGGCTTAGAAATGTGGGAAATAAATAGAAAAAAAACTTGATTTAAAAAAAAAAAAATAAACTGAATTCACATAGAGTGCACTTTGTAAAATGTTTTTTTTTTTCACACTAGTTCCATCCGTTATATCGGCCTCACTCAAAGCAGGTGCTGAGTCAGTATTTGCGGCCACCACATGTCAGGATGTGAGGACCCCCCTGATTCTTGACACACAAACAATAGACATACTTGCAAAGAATATTAATCAGGATGCTGTCATTGTTTTTGCCTTTTGGCACCCTGTCTACTCATCTGTGTTTCAACGCAGTGTTTCACATCAACTGCATTACGATGGAGGACTTAAAGTGCCCAAATTAAATAAATAAATACACCATGAAATGTTTAATTAAAATTTACATTAATAATTAAAAAATTTTTATTAATTAAATGTGAAATTAAATAAATACATGTGGCATTAATTAAATTATTATTATAATGATATGTAAAAAAAATCAACATAATTATTTCTGTATTTAATTAATTATTCCTGTATTTAATTATTTCATAGTCCCGCGTTGTATTATTTCATGAATAATTTTATCTGTCGAACTCGCCCATCAAAGTTAGTGGGCGGGGCTAATCACAGACCAACTCAATTCTTTCTAAGCCGTTGCTTTGGCCTGAAGTGAATGCAAACGTGGCGGTGACCACGATGGAGGACTTTCATGAGCTCCCTTGATTGAGTGGTCACGACTTGTATTTAGTTGTTTTGCTTGAGTATTCAAACCAATGTGCGTGAGACCATGAAATAATTAAATACAGAAATAATAAAGTACAAAAATAATTAATTAAAGACAGAAATAATTATATAGATTTTTTTCCATATCATCATAGATATTTATTTATTTAATTACACATTTAATTAATAAATTAAGCATAATTAATTCATGACAATGTTAATTAAACATTTCATGGTGTATTTATTTATTCAATTTTGGCACTGTCTGCCCTCCACACATTACACTCATCTTAACATAACATATTCTGACAAGGAGAAACTTTGAACTACTTTTTCCAGAGAGCCCTGGTCGATCGTCATCACACATGCACAGAACTACAACTCACTGCTGCAAGACAAAACCACGTTTTAAAATAAATATATAGTGGCTTAGATAATGGACGGATATATAATTCATATAGAGTAAGATGTACAGAGAATAGATGGGTGGATGCTATTTTTAGTTTTACCAGACCACAAAATGGGGCATCTTAGAGTCAGCAGGAAGATAATATAAATGCCAGGAAATATAATAGACCAATGCTTAGCTATTATTTTTATTGCTGAGATTATGATCAATGCCATTGGCGTAAAAAAAAAAATATATATATATATATATATATATATTAATTATAATAAATAAATATTTAAAATATGAGTATTCATTTTTGTGTCAAGTCTACGTCTATAGCCTACTAAAACTCCCTTTTCATGTTTTCCCATCCATTAAAAACGGATCATTACTTGTGAAATGTATTTTATTTGGGCAATGTTATTCATTTAAATCTTTATGATTGTGTAGGTGATGTGACAGACAGTTTATGGCATTGGTTTACCTGCAAATTGGTAAAGTCATGGCGTGCTCCATCTTTCCTCTGAACAGCTTTTTCTCAACCAGAGCATCTACAACCAGCTGTCTGGCATCAAAACGCTTCACTCCCTTAGGAAACATTAGATGAAAAAATATTTCTAAGAATAACATAAAGAATCACAGGGATCTCCGAATACGTTCCAATAAATCTTTTTCGAAGGAAATACGACAGTAATGACAGTAAAGTTCATGCACCTCCAACCATTGTCCACAGAGTGGAGTCATCTTCCCATCTCCTCCAATTACGGTGAGGCGTGGCAGATCATGTTTCTGTGACAACAGGAAATCTGTGTGGTCGTGAGCAGGAGTAACCTTTACCGCACCTAAAGACGAGTCAACAGAAATCAATAATCTTCCCCTGCAAGTGAACTTTATAAAAATACTGTGGAAACTGCAGTGACGTTACTACGAATGATAGACTGTTTTATTTGTTTGTGGCTGCATCTGAAATAGACAGCAGACCTGTGCCGAGCTCCATGTCCACAATTGTATCGGTGACGATGGGCAGCAGTCTGTCAGTGAAGGGGTGGCGGCATTGCTTTCCGTGAAAATCCTGGAACAAAAGAAAATGAAAACTAATTTGAAATGTTTTATTTTCCCCTATTTGATTAGCCTTTCTATATTTATTTTTGATAGGCCGATATATTTACTAAAAAGGCATTAAAATGTCAACAATCAACTTACACAGAATATTAGTGATGTATGAAATCGCGCATTATTTGGATCGCAGGATGCAGACTTTAATACAACTGGTGGCTTTAACTAGATTTTTCAAATATTGTCTGTACACCTCTTTGACAGATTGATTTACCCCAAATTCCAATGCATTGAAATTTCAATTAAAAAAAGAAATTCTAGCCTGGTATCGAGGATCATCAGGATGAACAGCTACAGCCACATCTCCAAGCATAGTCTCTGGACGAGTTGTTGAGACGGTTATCTCTCCACCTGAATGGTTTGAAAACAACAGAACACAAAAAAGTGACGTCTGGCCTTTTAACAATTCTCAAAGTGAGGACTAAAACAGACAGTTAGGTTGATTTTTGTCACTATGGTCCATGTTCGTCGTTCCCATAAAACACCAGACATCTTGGTAATTAGATGGAAAACCGAAAGTGTTTCCTGTCTGTCATCAACAATCATACTCACCGTGACCATCTATGGGGTATGCAAAGGTGTGCATGGTTCCAAATTCCACTTTTTGTTCATAGCTAGGCACAGACAGCATCGTTTTCCCAGATAGTTCCTTCGAATCAACCTGACAAAAAATACAAAAGAAGACATTTGAGCATTTTTTTCATTTGACTAGAAAAAAAAACAGTCAACAATGATCACATAATTCCAGAGCTTTTAATGCTTCTTGTAGTCTTTAAACAGATTGATATGTGAGCCATAGTGCAGCAACAGGAAACATAAAATATTAATGGGAAACCACTAGGTACCAAAAAGATGGCTATCAGTTACACATGCAGACTGTTTACAAATTGGATTGCACAAGAGCAGCGTAGTTGTGAGCAATGTTAAAAAAAAAGTTGTCTTCTTTTACAACATATCCATTGCACACAGACGCGATATATTTTTTATCACCTCTATGTCTGAGATGGCGGACTCCAGAGCACAGCTCCAATTGATGAGACCTTCTGAGCGATAGATCAGACCAGCATCACACAGACGCACAAAGGCCTCAGTTACTGCCTTACTGAAAGCCTGAAGCAAAAGAGAAAGGAACAAGAATTACATTGTTGCACATTAAAATGATAATTTTATTACTAAACATCATACTATGATTTTTTTCTTAAAAAAAAAAAAAAAAGTAGCATCCTGTCTTATTCTTATTTCAAGTTCTGCCGGCTAATTAAACGCCATCATCCAACCCATCCATTTTTGATTTGTCTAAATTAATCTGAACAGATTTCTGGATCTTTCTATTTCCTAATCAGTAATCTCAATTTTATTGAATACAGTTCAAATGTGTCTTACTTTATCCATGGTGAAACAGGCTCTACTCCAGTCCAATGAAGCACCCAGTTTCCTCAGCTGGTGATATATCTCATCTCCTTTCCTGACACAAAACCGGCACAAACATGCATTCAAAAATGACCATACATAATACATAGTGATAAAGAGAAAGACTCACTCATTTTTCCATTTCCAGACCTCCTGCAAAAACTCTTCTCTCGTGAAGTCTTGCCTGTGTTTCCCTTCTTCCCGAAGCAGCATCCTCTCCACCACACTCTGAATCAAACATATGAAATTAAGATGCAGTGTTTGAGAAACAAATCAAGTCTTTTATTTATGGTTCTCACAGGTGGAGCATCCAATTATTTTGCGAGTTTGAGCCACTATTAGGAAAAGCCACTCAAATACACAATTGTGAAAAAAGAGGGGTGAGAAATTGAACTTCTTTACCTGTGTTGCGATACCAGCATGGTCACAGCCAGGGACCCATAGAACCCTTTGACCCTGCATCCTTCTCCTAATGGATTGAACAAAGCATAGAGTATGTCTGATCCATCGTTTGTACAATACAATCATAGTAAAAAAAAAACTAAAAAAGGCAACATCCCGAATCTGTTTTTGGCATTTACCATCGAACCAAAGCATCTTCTATTGCCACAGTCAAAGCATGGCCCAGATGCAGAGTCCCTGTCACATTTGGCGGTGGTATACACAAAGAGAAATTTTGATCCACAGCATTGGGTAACTCATGAACATCCTAAAGAGAACGACATGTCATATAGTAAATACCACAACCCATAGCACACGCCCACCTACTTCAGAGGGGTCACCAAGATGGTGAATGATGTTTAAAATATCTCACATGGAGCTCAGGCCTGAAGAATCCCTCCTTCTCCCACCACTGATACCAGCTGGATTCCACATAATCTGGACTGTACGAGGATGGGAATGGCAAGCTTGTGTCTGCCAAAACACATTAACAAGTAGGGAAATGCATTTTCAGTGCTGCAGACAACATGTGTGAGTGAGGGACAAACTCACTTTTCTTTGCCCCAGGTGGTGTATGAGCACTGTAAAGAATTCTCTCCTTCTCACTCCATTTTAGAGCATCTTCTTCAGTAGTCTGGAAACAAAACACCGCAGATGGATTAAAAACCGCAGATTGCATGATAAGAAACAATCACACAAATGTTGGAGGTCATGAAAGGACAAATACGTTGCAGGCTCCCAGAGTTTGCTTATAAGGCGATCTATTTTCACTGTACTGTCTTGTATATATGAATACAGGTAAATGTTCCTGCTCACAAGGTGTGGAGTGGATAGTATGGCGTTCTCCCGCAGTTTTTTCCGCTTCTCTTTTTCAACTTGGAGACGAGAATGCGAGGTTGACCTGGATGCGGATAATGTTGAAGGCTTGTTACTGGAACAGAGCCTGATCGCTTCACTCCTTGCGAGCCTTACAACAGGACCGGTCGACCACATCCTCAATGACAAAATGTTTTTATTAACATGAATAACATCTCATCTCGGTGACTGGTGTCATTTCAAATAAGGGAATTGGAAAATATGGATACGTTTTCAAGTATGACTATTCATACGGGATGGAAAACTTACTTGGGCTTTCTAAGTTCCGCGAAACGCCTTCAACGACCTTTAAACTCCTCGTCTTTGTAAAATCTGCATCTGTGTAATGTTACTGGTTGCTTTTAAACATTAGGTTAGCATAGTCCCGTGATAAATGTGTCATTTAAAAATATTTAGCGAATTAATAATAAAAATGAAACTCAATGTCAGGATGATTTTTGTTTGTCGACGGTCTATTTTGAACAACGGACGATAGCAACTCAGGAAGGAAGTCCTTTATGTCCGTCTAGAAATATCTTCCCCCCAACGTCAAAATATCTGTAATGCACAAAACGGAAATAGATAATCCTGTCAGTTTTCAGAATAAAAACCATTCCTAGCGAACATCTTTAAAAGCATGGCTAAAACAAATTATTTGTTGCAATAGAAAAGCAAAATGACCCATTATAGTGTGATTTATTTCAATCTCAAGTATATGGTGATTTATTTATAGAGGTTATACATAAATCTATGTTAACATTCGACATCCCCATAACACATTTCCGTTTCGAGTCCAATTTACTATTGGTCATTCTCGAGTATTGACTATTTTGGTTGGCCACATCCCATTCCATCAGAGTGCTTGACAGCTCATATCTGACATTCATCAACGTTTCTTCCTAGCTTCGAATTTATCTATAATTGTGCTTTTTTTTATTGATGCTTTTCCAATACGCTGTTAGACAGCGATTTTTAGACGTCCATCTTAAAAGTTAGCTGACGTTCGCGTTAGCAAACGAGCTCCAGGGATGGCGGAGGTTCCCGGGACATCAAGTGAGACGATAACGGAGACTGTTCAAACCAGCACGCCGCCACCGCCTCAGCAGGTAAACCATGAAATAATTCCTCGTGAAGACATCTAGTTTCTGGTCAATACGCATTACTCTGGCTAAACATACCAGTTGCTCAAAAAGGCCACTCTTGCACGTAACCTTAACGCATAAACGTTAAATGTACGGGACATTAAAATGGGCACATGGAAGAAGAGCACATTAATTCTTGTGCTTATTATTGAAGCATGCAACATTCCAAGTGTGTTCTCTCAGCATCTTATGTTGTTAGAATACAATGGGGCACAATCCGATGTACATGGCATTTTTATTCCATGACAATCCGTATTCTGCATTTTAGGTGGCGAATTGTGCAGCATTTAATCTACCTACCATTAGTGATTAGGCCTTACGCTCTGAGGCTCTGCAGTGTCAAGAATATTCAATATCTCATTTATTTTCTTGTTAGTTTGTAGTTTGTTCGTTGCAATAAAAATAAAAAATCAATGCATTTTCTGTAATGCTCACTGGGGTAGAGGTTGAGCTGGTGCCTGTTGTACATTCACACCTATAGATTTAATTGCATTTGAAGTGCTAGTGGGGTGGGGTTGTAGAAAAGTGGACTTCCTGCAGAAAATTCACACAAGCTTGGAAGAAGGTCAGTGTTTCCATTGTGAAAAATGTGACAGAATGCTGAGGAATTGCAGTTAGAAAGGGATGTTGTCACCTATCATTGATCCAAAGTTATTACTGTTGTCCACGTATTTTTTTCTGGCATGTTTCCAGGAGGGACGCAGTCTGACAATCAAGCTAAGGAAGAGGAAAACCGAGAAAAAGGTGGAATGGTCCAGCGACACGGTTGACAATGAGCACCTGGGGAGGAGATCTTCAAAATGTGAGTAGCTCTTCCCTGTGCTTTGTTAGCTCTTATTTTTGCAACACTTGTAAATACAGTTGCAGTCAATTAACATGTTAATTTCAAGGCTTTTGACACAAAGACAACTCATTCCAAATGTTGCTGACTTGGGGAGATAAACTGGCCTTGCTCTCTCAGTTTTACGAGATGACATGGCTCTGGTAAAAAAAAAATATATATATATAGTTCAATCCCGAAACCCTTTATTCATGCTGTAATTCTTTACTCTTGAAGTGAAATAAAAGGTAAGCCCTGTTGATATGTCAAAAATAATATTTTGCAAAATCTTCCGTGTTGTTCCGTTTTGACACCAGCGTACTATGGGGATGATTTTCTTTAGCACGGATAAGGAAGCTGGTGAGGGTTGATGGGAAGATGGACGGAAATAAATGCTGAAAGAAAACCTGTTGGAGGGAGGCTGAAAAAAAATCCCTTTTCTCACTGCACTCACTCAGTGTTAAATGCTTGTGCGGAAAGACTACAGGCGCCCCGCCCTGGTGGCCAGTGAGCCCATTCGTGGAAGTGCTGACAATGCAGTCTACCAGACGTAAACAGGGAGACTTTTGCCCCTGGTTTGGACGAAAAGTAGGCCGCAGGTGTATGTTTCATTGTTGCAAAAGAAATCCTGGCTTTGCTCATTTCAAGAAGAAGAAGGAGCAGACGTGCAACACAAAATGAGGGCATCCTTTACTATAATGGCTCAGAGGGAACTTGAGAATTTAATCTTGTTGCAGTTCCACTAAAACCACTTTGAGGTTCAGTGGATCTATGTATATGATTCGCTGTTCGGTACTTGCACATTCACCTATTTTGCAATTTTTTCCCCAATATTTTGTTTAATTTGTGAGAAGCCAATTCCTGTTTGTCATGGGAAACACATATTTAAAAAAATAAAGACAATTAAAAAAAAAACAATTTTTAGGGTGTTAAAAAAAAAATTAATGCATTTATAATGGCTGTCAATTATACACAGACTTTTGCTATTCACAGAGAAGGGTGGTGCTACAAAATATTAAAGTAGGAGAGGCTGAATACAGATGCACATCACATTTTCCGATTTTTATAAGCGCAACAGAAAACGAATGGAACGGATGGCTGAATTGTGCTCCACAGCAGGATTCCATCCCGAGATGCTATTTTTATCACAGGCTCCCGTTGGTTGATATTTATAACCAAACAAACGTCTGCAGGTGTATTGGCATCATTTCAGAGGCTCACCTAGATCAGCACTAATCCAGCGTGCTGTGTTTCAGGCTGCTGTATTTACGAGAAGCCACGGCAGTTCGGCGAGTCGTCCTCCGAAAGCGAGGGAGATGATGACGATGAAGGGTGTGGCAGCGCTCACTGTATCATGGGCCACGGACGGAGGGATCACGGACAGAGGGGGGGCGGGGGACCCACTGCGCCCCCGAAGTCTAGAAGGTCACATGCTCACTAGGTAGCCCTGTAGATGGGTGAGTGGCAGGGTATTGGGATGGAGGGGTGGGGGGTTCTTCATCACAGCACAGCCACGGGCCTACGGTCTACCGTTACGCTCCATCATAGTGACAAAAAGAGACAAACATGCTACCTTCCACATATGCTACCATCAAGCAAACAGAGTCCCGGATGAAAATGTTGCTTCTATAAAACAGAAACGCTCCCCATCTCGACAAGATGTGTTATCGAGATGACTCTTCTTTTACTTTACTTTGGTGTTGTTTTCAAAAAGACATGGTATAAATAAAAACCAAAAAAAAAACTAGCATCCATTACTCAATTTTCAGTTTATTCCATGTACACATCAAGATGCTCCATATTTAGTCTCTTCTTTGTCATAAAGTTGAAGATATGCCCTCAATAGGGGCACATTATACAAAATCAGGCCTGACAGCTAAAGCAGGTACGCCGTTTTGAGCAATTTTAAAGAAAGGTATCAATTTTATATCGCCGTCTAGGTGTGATTCTCACCATCAATCAATCCAGTCATTTCGAGTTGCCATGTCATGTCCAGCCAATTTCCGGTCAGAGACTTCTTGCATGCTTCCAACAGGAGTCCCATTAAACATTCATTACGTTTTAATTTTAAATCGATTTGTTTTAACTCATTCACTACCAGCCAAGTAAAAAAAAATGTATCTTTGACGTATTTATCCGTCAATGGTAGTCAATGAGTTAAAAAAAAAAATATATTGACTAAGAAAGTACAAAGATGGATTGATTGCGCTTTTCAGAAACATAACGGTGCTTTACATGGCAAATGGAAAATTTACTATACAAACAAAGGAACATTTTCAACTACCAAATCTTCTGAATACCAAATACTGTTTTGGTATGCAACATCTTAAGGAGTGTGCGTATTTATTTAATAATGACATAGTCTGAATTGATTGTAGATAAATGTGCAATGATGCAATGTGGAGCAGGAAAAGTGTTTAGTCATTCTCAATGACATGGTTTGCCGTCTAAAGAACATGAAACTCCTCCGCACATGATTTTGTACATTTCCATCAAAAATAACCTTTTTTTTTTTTTTTTTTTTTTTTTTTTTTTTAACTACAACACTTTTTATTCGACAGGTATAGTCTTTGACAGAATTTTGATAGAGACGTGACCCCGCCTCACTTTTATTTTTCAAGTTCAAATTAAACAAAAAAAGCAACAACATTGTATCGTCAATGTCCAATGAAATACATGTACTATGTTTTTGTTCTCGGATAAAGTAATACAAAATACACAATGAAAAAATGTTTTCATGGGATTGCAATTATATTTATAGCTTACTCGTCACTTCATTTTTTTTTTTCTGATTGTGTGAGGTTTAAATGCCCTAGAGCAGGGGTGTCAAACTCATTTTTGTGGACGGGCCACATCGTAATTAGGGTTTATTCAGAGGGGCGTTATGACTGTGAACCCATATAAATGTATGATTACCTTACGTTATCACATAGGCACAAGAAATTGATGAAAAGCCAGTTTTGAAATCAGAAGCCAGTCAGTAATCATTTGCTCAACATTTTTTCAATTTATTTTAAAAGGGGAGGATTGGTATCAAATAAATGGTAATATCTCATATCGCAATGTTGTTAAAAGTGAAGAAAATGTGCTAGAAACAGGAAGTTGACGCACACAATTTGCCCTTTGCGGTCCACATGAAATTAGGTCACGGACCAGATCTGGCCCCCGGGCCTTGAGTTTGACACCTGTGAACTAGAGTGTTGATATTTTTTAAAAGCTAAAGGCGTTCATTTGCATGGGATTTTCCTTTCTTCGGACGGACAGTCCAATAAATGATGATATTTTGCATCGTTACTTAATTTTATTTTTAACTTTGCAGACTGCGATGTCAAAAGCGTGATTTACTGAACCCATTGCGTAATAATCACTCAAACATGAAGTTCTGCAGCATGTTGTTTAAAAAAAAAAAAAAAACACCTACATTCCAGAACTAAAAGGTGGTAGTGCTTTTGCTACTGTGTTGTGTTGAGATTGTGTAATTTTGGATTGTTGTCGGAGGTTTCTACGATGAGACATCTCATTGCTGTATGTCAAATAGGAGAAAACGAACACCAAAGGTGCATGAGTGTCAGCCCGAGCTTTTACTCGCATTTTTCGGCACTGAGAGATTTCACTTCACTGAACATCGCGTTCTGCCAAACACACGCACTTATTTTATTTCAACATTTTCTGTATTATACGTACCTGCCCACATGCACAGAAATACAGTATGTATGGTACATTGGTCTTGTCCTGGTAATGCACATTTCTGTAAATACAATTAAGCGTAATGAGATCCAACTGAATGTGAATTAAAAGTTTTGAACTGTGTTTTCTATGTCGTGTTTTACTAAATGCCGGGTTGGTAAGTGCATAAAAGCATGAGGGCGGGTGGATTGGCAAATACTAACAAGTCAAAAAGACAAAAAAAAAAGTATTGACATCCATATTTTATGTCACATTTAATCTGCTACATTAACATTCAAGAGCTGCTGTTTTTTTTTTTTAATTACAATTAACTAATACTGAAGATGTCTGCACATTACAAAAACAAATTCTATCAAAGGTAGGCTATATTTTAAAGACAACAAATGAACTCCCTAAAGTGTGTTAGATACAAAAACTAAAATACATTTACAAAAATCAGTTTTATTGATCATTTATTGGCATTAAATTATTTAGCATATGTTGTTTTGACGATTGTCCCTAAATAATCAAAAATGTTTATAAATCTTAAGTAATCTTCTCTGGACACAAGCTCGTCTGAGATGGACTGACACAAAGTGGAAAAATATGCTGTGGTCTGACGAGTCCACATTTCAAATTATTTTTGGGAAATCATGCATATGGAGTTGTCTGGTGTGAAGTGGAAAAGAATCGTCCTGATTGTTCTAAGCGCGATTGTTCAAAAGCCAGCATCTGTGGTGGCATGGAGATGAAAAATCTGAAAGAATTCCAACTATAAAGCTTCAACAATTAGTGTCCTGAGTTCCCAAACGCTTTTAGGAAGACACATTTCTCTGATTTTGAATTTGTCATCACCTCCAAAAGTATCGAAACTGCAAGGTCAATCCCTTTGTTTTTGTTGCATCCTGAAGACTGAAGTTGTTTTAACACCATGAAATAAAATACAGATTTATGAACATCTTTTAATCTGAAATTAAAGTGTCTTCAGTATACAACAAAATAATTTGTCCTTTTGGAGGGGACTGAATAATTAGGATAATATTTATAGTCGATTGGTTTTACATTATGCAAATGTAGTAATTGTTTTTCATACAAGCAGGGATTCTGCCATGCTTTGTGATCACCAAACTATTTATTTATATGGAGAGTACATTTGTATGACCTCTTTCAATTTATCTACACAATACTTGAAACTGCTCTTCATGGGATTCTTGGTTGTTTTGCAACACACATCTACCCATGATACACCTTTCCACAATTCAAACCTGTTCAGTGAATACTTTATTTAATATTTTTGTATGACTTACAATTCAAAGTAGACATTCACCATCACAATGCGATGACTGTAGGTCACGATCGTGTGCTGCAGTTTGTAAAAATAAAGAAAATGCATCTTGTGAACTTGTTTTTAATGTTATTTAATTTAGCAAACAATTCATGCCAGAAAGGATGGATGCAATTTTGACGGTCATTGCAAAGGACAGTGATGGCTTCAATCAGAGTGGTGGTTGACTACACTGACGAAATATCCCGTCTTAAGCATTGAGCGTCAGTCTTGGGTCACTTATTAAACAATGCACAATTAACTAATAAGTAGCTAAACTCGACCCTACTTTTTAAATACCAAAATCATAGCTACTTCACTCTTTTTGATATGAATGAACAGAACAATTGAGAAAAGTTGTTACTGTTAACCAGTTACAAGCATCAAAGTTAGGCTTAAGGATGGTGACGAATCTTGTGTGGTGATGCAGTCACCCTTTTTACATATTCAACAACAGGTTAGGTGTCAGAACGCAGGTGTTAGTAGTAAAACAAAACGACAGTGGAACCTCTAACGTTGAATGCAGCAAAGGTGGTAGAATTTGATGTTGTTGGGTTTCGGCTAAGTTTAGTGGCTCACTTTGGTGCCCTTTGTGCATTTTCTCAGTCACTCTCTTAATACCACCACATGGTCATTGCAAAAGTATACACAAATAAAAGTAGACACGAAACAGCAAAAAAACAAAAGCAAGTGTCCTACAAATCTTTGGCTGAAGGAGCATTTCAAGAACATTCAACAGTCCACCTTTCAATGTCAACATTCCGATGGCAGCACAAAACGTTCCGAAGAATAGTGTTGAAAGTGACTATGTCATAAAACGTGTGCAAGTCGGTAATAAATGTGCAACGCAGTTTTAAAGCCTAACGGCTTAAGAGGAGTGGTGCAGGCAAATCCGCTTTTCTTTCTGCTGTGATGTCCAACACTTTCATGATGACGTATGGTATTATCTCGATGTCACCACCTGTGGAGGACAGAACACTTAGTTAGTGTGGTTTTGGAGACAACCGAGATTTAACCAAGACTGAACTACAGGGAACCATTATTTTATTTTTTTTTTACACTTAACGACAATAGGTGGCGTCACGAAGAACTTTTTAAGAATCTTAACTGCCATTGACGACTAAAGACGTCAAGGATCCATTTTTTTTTACTTGGCTCGTAATGAATGAGTTAATTAGTTTAAATCCTTTTTTTTAAGGAATTTCACTCCTGGAAACTTCAATGCTAATTTTTATTACAATGCATTTTTTTGTTGAGTGTTTAGATTACAGTAAACTCCAAATGGAGTGTCAAAAAACATTCACGAAAGAATATATCAAGTCACAAGCTTAGTGCAAGCGACACGGTGCATTCAGGGTGCGGTCATAATGCAGGAATTTGCATAGACGCCCAATTCTATCAGCACATTAATCGTTTTTTTCTTTCTGTTGTGATGTTTTTATGATTTTGGGATGCCAAAATCCCAATCAAATGTTCATAGATTGCCCTGACCTAGCAAGTTTAACTCTATGAAACCGCTCTCCATTATTGATAGGAAGGAAAATAAGAACTTTTTGCACTGTGGATGAGTACCTGGAGAACATACTGTACACTCCTGCCCTGCATCCAAGAATCAAAGGTTACAAAAATAGAAAGTGCAAATGTGGCGCATTCCATTACCCACTGTAACACGATTTTCTCCACAACATGAGCACATCTACCTTCACCCACACACATCATTTGCATGAAAAAAAAAGACCTTCTCTCAAACAAACACGGCACTTTCTGCAGTTGAGAAAACACTGTGCTCTCATTTTACACTACTATATATAGTTTATAGCCAATTGTTACGTGTGAGAAAAAAAAAAGCGTTGTCAAATCACTATTAGCGCTTTCAACAGCTCTTTCCGTCACGACAAACATTCCAGGGCGTTTATTGGTGTGCTCTTAACATTTCCATGCCTGCAGTTATGCATGACAAGACTTGCTTGATTTAAAAAAAAATTGCCTGAAAACCTGTACACAGAAATGTCAGTCCTTATTTGTATTACTTAATTGATTTGTCATTGATATAAGAAATACAAGTTCTTCCATCTGCTATTTACACTGCTCTTTAACTCTTGGATCGGAGCCCAACCCTGTTTTTTTATATTTTTGTGGAAAATGTATATTGGAGGTTTATCTGTTTGTTTTTTTTTTGTTATTGGGATTTGAAAAACAAAAATTTCCAGCGCATTTCAAACTATATGCAGATTTCCGATGTCCGTGAGGCCGACACAGTCCGCTCTATAGTTTTAGGTTGTCATATCACCACTGAACACTAGATGGCAGATATCACTTAGTTACGCTGGCGCCAGGTTTGACACTACTCCACAATGCAACGTTTGGCCTAACAATTTTTTTTGCTGGTTTGGAATGACGTACAAGACAAAAATAGTCCCTGAATAATATTAAAATTATGAGTGTGTAATTATTTTTTTTTAATTCAGAAAAAGAGTTAACGCACTTAACTTTGGCTTCTTGAATTGTATTGCTGTTCAGCGGTTTTGTGCCATTCTTGAAATGGTCATTTTTATGCACAAGGTGGGTGAATCACAGTATGTCGCTCTTTATTTATTTTATTTTCAAACCCCATGCTGTTGAAGGCTTGGTCTTTTATACAATCTTTGAGCATAACATATTAATATATTGTGATGTACATTGGTTCACTAAAAAAAAAAAAATAATAAATTAAAAAAAAAAGGCATGCACACATTTTGTCCTTATTTTGAATGACATATTTGTCATATAAGTGGTTACAAAGTATGTGGTGAGCTTCTACCATGTTTGTCAAAAATAAATAAATAAATAAATAAAGTGCCTGTCTGATGGCTGCATGTGTTATTGGCTGATTATAAGTGGTCAAATGTTCATTGAAATTAGGATGAGTGATGTTAAAATGATATAAATAACACATATACTGTAGTTCAGTTCTATTTGTTATATACCTGAAATGGTTTTCAGACTTTTTACCAGCCAAAAATGTATTGATTTTTTTTTTTTTAAACGACACAAACTCGATTACTTTGTGATTGGTTAGTCGAGGGTGCGAAGGTGGAACGTCAGGCTTTCGCTCACATGACACCCGACAAGGCTAAAATAATTCACTTTCGGACTTGCATAATATACACTAGAATGATCCTGGAGTGAAGGATGTTGTTTGTTGTGATGTCTTATTTCGTATATCCGATCAATAGCATCATTGATAGATCGCATAAATAAATTCTGACATAACAGTTGATCCGACGTTTTGCATGAAATGATTTTGATGCAGCTGATCATATCGGCGGTAAATGTAGTGACAAGCACACTTAATTTTGTGGCACATGACTTATTTGGCTGCAACTATCTGTGGTTTCTGACCAACATCGTTCTAAATTCCTCTGCAAACATATCACCAAGCATTTGGATATGTGAAGAACAATCCATCTTTTTGTCAGTGGTTGAAGTGACTTTCACACTTGATTTTCAATGGTTTCAAAAAACATTTTTTACTCAACCAGTGATAACCAAGCATATAGTAAACATAATTACAGCAAACTAGTGTGATTATTGTATTTTATTTCATGAGCAAAAACATAGTGCCGGGATTGAGTTGGAGTAGAGGTTCTGTATTTAATGTTCATTTATTGCATTTGTAATGAGGCCATATCAGTTTTGCCGCGAATTCATTTCAAATATCAAGAAAATGTCGAATATTTTTGTTTCGCTTTAGCCAAAGCCTTTCTTAAACTATTACTTACCAAAAATCTTAGCTTGTCTTCATTTTGTCACTTGCACAAAGCATTTCTTTGTCTCCGTCAGTCACTTCCCTGCCCTCGTCCTCCACTTGTGTTTTTTCTTCTTCCAATCCAAGGAGCACACTTTTTTTCAGGCTGACGGAGATCACCAATGCTTGCACAATTCCATAGATAAAAGCAAACTCTGGGAGATGCTCCTGGATCAGCCAGAGGAGTCCAGCCATTCCAACCGTGGACACGAAAAACATGGCCATGCCGTGTAGCCAAAGCCTCAGTGGTCCCTGGATTCCCAAAACTTCCAAGATCAGCTTGACGGGAGGCGACACAATCCACAGGAACCCCACCACTAACAGGTCGAACAGATGGCGGAGGAAATTGAAGCAGATCTCGTAGTGCTCAGGAAACAATTCCACATTCCAGCTGTGCACAAAAAGGCGAAAGGGAGATGCTAGCTGGGAAAGTGGAGTCGGGGACGGAGGAGGTGTTCCATAGTCTGAAAAGTCCCCGTCGAGATCCCGATCACTACTCTTGATGTGACGTTTTTTTTGCTTGATTTCACTTGGCTGTGTTTTCCTTCCCCAGGGTAAGAAATATGTCGGAAGATATCGATTCCACCATCTTGGAACACGTTCAACAGTTATCTCCACTTTTTGTTTTCCTGCACATAGATCTTCTATTTCCATGGGTTGTATCTTCTCCTGGGCTTCCCAGAACTCATCGTCTCCTGCACTATTTAGGTCTTTTTGTCGCTCAAACCCTGAGACAATCTGCGTTTTGATCTCAACGTTATCCAATATAGTTTTGTCTGACGCTGCACCCCTACCCCAGGAACGCACCCACCCCCATGCTCTTCCTACCACAGCTGTCATGGTTCCTCTTGGAACTTTTTTTGCACCTCAATCAAACTGAAAAACAAAGGCCAACTTGTTTTGTCTAAAATTGTTTGAGTAGTTGTTGACAACCGGATCATCAAATTAACTGGCAATCATACAAAAGGAGAGTGCAGCTCTGTAAAATTACGATACGACCTTTTGTGGCTTGAAAGTCGACAAAATGCAATGTTCATCACGATTCTGGTCTTCATAGATTGACTCCACAACACTTGTTTCGGTTCGTCAAATGCGGAAGTAAATACAGACCAGTTTCGATGCGCTGTTTTGACGTTTTTGGCGTCATGTAGCCAGAATTCGGCAAGCTTATCCAACTTCTCCAGACTTTAGAGCCCTGCTTCGCTCCGTGTACCTGGAAATATAAAACAAGAAATGTTCAGTCTGGAAATTTTCCTTCCACGTAAGCAGCGCCGTGTAGCTAATGCTGCGGTTACGTGTCGGTAACGTTGGGAAATTTGGCAAGACTATTTTTGACGACTGATATAAAAAAAGACACCTTAGGTAAAAAAATCGGCGACGGAATGCCGTCAGAAGTAAATATGCCTAGAAATTTTGTTAACCAATAACTTTTACTCAAAATAAAAGATCACCTTCATCGACGTTGGCTGGGTGTCGCTGCTAGCTTCTATGGTAGCTTGAATTGTCGAATCTCGAACCCAACCAATTGGTGCTTGCGGGGTGTCGTATCATTGGTTTGCCACTTTGTAATTCGGAAGAAAATTCCAATTCGGCCTGTAGCAGGTTGACGATTCTTGCCAGGGAATTGAAGGTAAGGCGCATCCCAAAAGGAGAACAAAAGAGGGCGGACTACCGGTTTTCTCCTTCAAAATAAAACTGTTAAACCTGTAAATAAGGTTGTGTTGTATTGCTACTGCAATGGTAAATTAAAACTAAACAAAGTAGTCGTATTACTTGTAGATTTGATCGCACAGAATCACGTGTACTTTAGCTCAGTAGTTACTTTCGAACTGTGCCATGATAAAATGCACAAGATTCAGTTCAGTGCAACTATGCCATGACCAGTGTTCACAACGTCAGTCGTTTTATACTTTTTTTTTGCAGTTACTGCAATTTAAAAAAATAGAACAGATTTCCACTATGATTAAAGGACGCATTTAGCTGCACAAATCTTCACTTAAGTTTATTAGTTCTAGATGCACCCCAAAAAAATACTTCCAAAGGTTAATAAATAAAAAAAAAAATTGCAAAACAGTGTAGAACCACTGCCCTAACTAGTCAACCATGATTGGATTCATAAAGGCTTTCATCTTGGTCGGTTTAAATGCATACTGTAGTGCCCAAAACACAATTTTAAAAAAAATGAAAAAAATAAGGGATTTTGTTCAGATATTTGATGCACATTTTTATACCAAATGGTGCAGACTAATTTTGTTTTTAAGACAAAAAATGATTTAATCAAAGTTCAAAGAGCACACCAAATCAAGTCAGATTCAAATTTATTTGATCACAAAATGCATTCAACAACAGACAAGTCGGCAGCGTCAACAAAACCTCCCAAAATTTGCTTCAGCACCTGTAAAACACAGTTAAACATTTCAGCATCTTAATTTGGAATTACTGAATGAACAAAACATTTTCAAATTAACTGGATGAGTGCCTCACAATCATCTGAGTTTAATACAGCTCCAGTATTGTTCAACATTAAATACTTAAGATTAAAGAAAAACTTTAAAATGGTCTGAGTGTCTCAGTGCGCTGCGAGTAAACTTCAGCTTTAAATCAGTAGAACCGAATCATGAATCATCATCGACAAAACAGACCACTTATACACATTTAGGGTTTGTCCATTATTCAAAGCCTGCACAAAAATAAATCTTAACACTGGATGGATGCACAAAATATAATTTGTAACCCAATTGTACTTATGACTGAAAAGATGAAAGTATCCCGTCCACTTTGAGTCAGGAGCGGCAAGACGAAATGTCATCATCACAATCATGTGATAAAATTCCACAGAAAATGTCATGACACCATTTTGGAAATTAGTAGCCTCTCATACGTCTGAATCATCACTCAATCATTTAGAGTAGAAACATTTCCCAGCAACATACCTTGAGAGGAACCTGCCATATAGCAGTCATTTGGACACCTGAAGAACAAAAAGACTTAAAAACATGTTTCACTTAAATATCTGTTCAGAGTAGAATGCATGCATGCTCAGTGCACTGTGAAAGATCTTCATTTGGAAACTCAGAGACTCTAGTCTCGTAAATCATCACTGCAGCAACAGGGTAATTCAAAACTTGTGGAAAAGGTTACCAATACTCACCATAGAGGCAGCCAATCTGGACTTCGCCAATCTCTGCAATCAAATGCAAAGCAGTGTGGGTACATTGGGCAGAAGCACAAAAGCATGCGCCCGTTTTAAATAGGTCATCTCATATTACTCAATTGTGAGAGTTCCTTGACATTTACAGCGCTCACTAGCAAGCTCGCTTTTCCTACAGCACGTTGCAGATTTTAAATTTGTGCACTCTTTCAAAGAATCAATGTTTTTTTTAGTGAGTGCCTCTTGAGATTTTATTTACATTTCTTTTCATATTGTGCTTATACTGCCATCCATTGATATTATTGATCAGACCTAATTAAATGTTCATTTTTGTAGGCTAATGAGTGCATTTACTCAATATTAAATGGGCAAATCTTTTGTGGCCCTGCTGCCCGGCATACCCATAATGCTGGTTTTGGCAACATCAACTGCAGGCCTTTCAACACCTGAACAAGAAAAAGGAAGAGTTAAAAAATGTGTTACAGCTATGCAAATTCTGCAGTGTAAAATACATGCATTTTCAGTGCACTGTGAAAGAGCTTCATTGTATAATCAGAGACTCTAGTCTAGTGAATCATCATTACGGAAATTTAATGAATGTTACTCAAGGACTATCAGCCAAAACCCACCATTACTCATTGTATGAGTACTGGAAAGCCAACGTTATTGTAGGGCATTACATCCAGCAGAGTAAGCCTGAAAGAAAGGCAGAATTTGCATTTTTTAACTTTATAGCTGAGAAAAAGAATAAATGTAATGTCAAATAGACAAAAATCAAACATGCACGCAACAAATGAAGGCGATTATCGACACACGCAGTATGCAATATTTTCACTCACTTTTCTCACCCATCCCCGATCTGGGTTTCTTGGTCTTCATTAGACAAGTCGATAGCCATCAGCAAATCTTCGTGAGTACTAGCTGAAAACGAATAAAAGACATTTAAAAAAAAAAAAAAAAAAAAAAAAAAAAAATCTACGCTACATTACCCTAACGCGCTAGACCACGTGCTTCTTATTACAGTTAGCGCAACATGCGGTAAAACTAACTTTGATATTTCTTTTCTAATGCAAGATTTGCTAATATATACTTTATTACCGTTCATCGTAGCTCTTTGGAGACCACACTACTTTCGTGACAAATGCAGCAAAACTGGTTCTTCGTGGTAGATGTAAACGATTCTGCATCCGGAAGAAAAGAGGCTGAACGGATGGCTTTTGAGGCTTTATAATGCGGGGTCCTTCACATTTTGAGATGGGTAGTGACAGTAGTGCCTGACAGGAAGTCATGTTTAAAAAATATTTTTTTTAAAAGTTGGCACATTTAAAGCGTAGGGAGAAAAAAATGCATGACTTGGGAAACTTTATTTGCGTAATTATCAATATAAGGTAAATTAGATATTACTGATTTGGTTGGCTCTTTTTTTAATGAAAATAATAAAAAAAAAAACAGGAAAATATTGATTCTTAAAATAATTTTATTCGTAATTTAATTTCGATGAAAATACTGCAACGCTCCTCACAGCTACCAACGTGCGAATCCCAAAAAAGATTAGCGCTTCATTCAGGCACACTGTTTGCTCATTTCGGGCGGTGATGTCGCCTAAGAGTCACGCCTTTTGTGGTTGCCAGATTTCACGTATAAACAGCCATTTAGACACGTAAGTTTGTTGCGCGTTTAATATTTTTAGCTGGCAACACAACATCAGACGCTGTCATTCCTGGGTCGCTTTGCTTGGATCGACGGAGCGAAGATGGCGACTGCCTACGAGCGATATAATTTGTAAGTACATTTAACTCAGTTTAATTTTGAAATGCACTATCTCGACATCGGTCAAACTGCAGCTCGGAAGCAAGCCGCAACCTGGGCCGAAATGATCTCTTTGGAACGAAATGCCAGGACAGCTAAAGTTCATTGAGTGACTCTTGTTTAAACAGGAAGTACTAAAGTTAAAACCACTATAATTTCATTTCTCTATATCTTTTAAATAAATGAATATTTGCTGTCAGATTATTTCTACAATTTATTTAATTGCACCGCGTTTTATTTGTGCAACAATCATGGTCTTGGAAAACATCTCGTGTCACATGGAGGCGAAATATAAGCCAGAAATGTTTATTCCATGTATGGCATCCCCTTTGTTTGGTAACATTCCTTTACTATATTGATCCCGTTGGAAATCTTAACTTGCCACAGTCTGTATTGTTATTTTTAACTAAATTAGTCCATGATTTATTCATGAGTAATTGAAAAATAGGAAATATCATATTTTTCCTTTGATGCATTACCAAACCCCCCTTGTCGCAAATTATTTGTAAAGGTCAAAAATGAGCATTTCTTGAAACATATATGGGAATAATACTGTGGATAGACTAAACCCCAATACTGATTTTTGAGCGCCCGTGAACATGCAGTGTTAGTTTGGTCCCATTAGTCTAGTTTGGATTATGAAAGGGCAACAATAGGGTGTTTGTGCAGCTCACTCACTAGAGCAGTTTCATTACATACATATCGTCAGTTCCATTTGCCACTGCGGCGGAACAGGTCACACTTTTCCTCTGCAGTGATCTTGACCTGTTTTTATGAGCACTACTTTTTTGTTTCTTACTTAAAACCATCAAACCTATTTAATATCTCACCAAACAGAACAAGGATATCTAAAATGCAGTTTGATGACGATTTTATTTACCAAGGGGGAAAACGGTCCAAACCTATCTGGCCCTTTGTGAAAAAGTAATTTCGCCCACCACCCTTTTTGTTATATCACCAAGCAACTGTGACTCACAAAAGTTTTGGGAAAGCTGAGTTCAATTTCACAGGCAACACCCAACCACCACCTTTGTTGTATAAAGAAATCATTTAAATAAAATCTGTTTGACAAAGTGAAGTCGGCTACAAAAACGCATCATGCCACGATCCGAAGAAATTCCAGGGAAAAAAAGGGATTGAAATCAATTAGTCTAGAAAAGATTGCAAAGCCATCTTCAAGACTCCAGTGACCCCTGTCAGAGCCATTATCCACAAATAGAGAAAACTGGGAAGAGTGGCAAATCTTCCCAGGAGTGGTTGACCAACGGAGTTTACCTCAAGAGTGGGACAACGACTCATCCGGGAGGTCACAAAACAACCTAGAAAACCATCCAAAGAACTGCAGGCGTCGCTGGCCTCAGTTAATGTCAGTGTTCACAACTCCACCACAAGAAATTAACAAAAATGGCATCCATGGGAGGTTTGCCAGGCTAACACCACTGCTGTCACAAAAGGACACAAATCTTCGTCTCACATTTGCGAATCATCCTGATGATCCTCAAGACTTTTGAAGAAATATTCTATGGAGTGTTGAGTCAAAAATGTAACTTTTTGCAGCCCGTTACATCTGTCGTAAAAATCGGCGTGAAAGACTCATCACCAATTATTGCAAATGTTTGATTTCAGTTATTGCTGCCAAAGGTGGCAGAACTCAATATTATGTTGAGGGAGCCATCACTTTTTCACATAGTCAATTAGGTTTTTATTGGTTTTCTCCTTGGTAAATAAAATTTTCATGGCTTACGGTTAGGGGGAAAATACTTGATCACAGCACCGTGTGGAACCTCAACAGACTTTAGATATATTTTTCTATTATTTTTTTTGGGGTCTCATTTGTACAGCTTTCTTCATCTTTTCGGGGCATTACAGTATTAGTTACTTGCGCACAACAAGTATACAAACTAATTGTATAAACTGTTTGTTTCATGAATAATTAAACTGTAGTTTTGTTGTTTTTATTCAAGGCCTCCAGCTATAAAAATGGGGGACAGAGCGTTTATTCATCTGTATTTTTAGGATTGTGCTATTTTATGAACACTTAAATTGAAAGGAAGTGACCTGTAGCTAGCAGACATGAGATTTAATTCCAAGCACCGGCCTTCCCACCTTTTATCCGCGACCCTATTGAGGATATACAACATGGAAAATTGACAACGTTTATTGGCATCTATCAGCTACTGTCTCTCTTATATGTACCTGGAAAAAGATGTGTTTCCTAATTTTTCTTCAGACACACCACCGCTGAAAAGTTTTTCATCGAAGCCTGTGATGAAGGGGCTGATGCTGTCCTGGCTATCGACAGGGTGTCATATGAGATGACCCTCAAAAGTAAGAAGACTCTTCCAAAAGCTATCTAGAGCTATTTTGGACCGTGCACGGTGCACATTTTCTTTAGATTCCTTTGAAGATTACGACCGCAACTAATATGATCTACTGTGATTCAGTTGCCTTTACTAATATCCACACGATTCATCCCGTGTAATTTTTTTTAAACAAAAGCTGTCAAGAGTCCTTTCTTATTATAAAAAGAGTGGCTACGGTATAATTGGGTCTATCAGTGCTATTCTTATGCTGAGTGGCCACTTGACTGGTGACATTTATCCATAATCATAGAGTGGCTTCCAACCAGTGGTGGTCGGTCAAGGCCTACAAAGCCTTCTCTGATGGCCTAACATAATCAAGGAAAATGATCATATTCTTTACATTTCTATCATATAATATCCTAGTGTTGCATTTTCAGGTGAGAGTTTTTATCCAATCAGAATTCCGCTAGCTCGTGTTGCCAGGCAGGTTTCACAATACCAGTAGCACACACTAATCTTCCGGGGGCTTTCAGATACGATTATGCAGGCATCTGTGCTGTCAAAGTAAATGGAGTTTCAGAGTTGAGAGACCATTGTGATAGCCAATCAGATTACGAGTTGGTTACTGGCCTTACGCTGAAGGTGATGAACAGTTTTGTGATTGGATACTCACTCTAACACACCTGAAAGTCGTAACGGGCGACTATTTGAAAATATGAAATATATTCTTGCTTTTTTAAACCACTATGGCCGAAGGAGGGAAAATTGTGGATTTAATTGCAGATACACTTGCGAGGCCATTTTCAAGACGGACCTTTCGAGAGAAGCTAGGTCGTCCAACACTCACTCAGTACTGTGTAATTGTGTTTCTGTATATTATTTGTCCAGCCGTGGTGTCATAAATGATGCTATTATGAGGGGGATTCATTAAAGTAGGACTTCACTGCGTGCGAAATGTGCGGCCCGCCACTTTTTAAAAGCATCGAATGTGTGATGTTTTCACAGGTAAAAAGGACATTCCTGCCTCAGCGGTGACCAGGCCCATTTGCGGCATCGTGGGGACCATTCGCCTGGTGGCCGGTAGGAACTACTGAGATGGATTTAATTGGAGCATATTCAGTATGTCGTTCAGTATGATGGATATCGCTCCAATCGGCTTTGTATAGGGATGTACCTCATCGTCATCACGAGGAAGAGAAATGTGGGCAGCCTCCTGGGCCATGCAGTGTGGAAAGCCGTGGATTTTGATATCATCTCTTACAAGAAGACAATTTTGCATCTGTCAGAGCTCCAGGTATAAGAACTCATGCGTAGACGAGAAACACACAGGAAGGCGGCAGTTATAACCAAGAACGGTGATATTGTCAGGTAGTCGTGGTTTAAAAACTATTGCTGAACAAACCCTGACAGGTCATCATTGAACTGCGGGAATGGAGGTAGTGTTGTTCTCAAAAGATGTATAGAGTTATGTTTGCGCAATCAAACACAATTCATATGCAGTTAAAACAATATAAAATAGTGCACACATCAAGTGGTAACAATGCCAGAGAGCATATTGTCTGTGACCAGAGAAATGTTGGCAGTTCACATCAGGTTTCACTGCTGTGCAAATTGGCTTAGCAGTCTTATCCTATTATCCCAACGGAGACGCGCAAAGCCCAGAAAGCATGCATCTCATTCTAATACAACGTCCACTGCTGTTGCTTAAACCACAGCTATTGCACTTAAGACCACTCACTGCAGCTTTGTGTGTACAAAAACAGGCACATATTTGATTACTCGCTTTGGAGAAGAAGAAAAAAAATACGCACTTATCCGTCAATTTGATTTTAAATATTGTTGTGTTGAAACATGTCAAACTTTGACCAAACACGAAGGTGTTAGTTTAATCGCTTGGACTTATTTAGAAAAACGGTAACATTTCCAAACTTAAAACATTTCTCCCATGTCTTAACTGAAAGTCTGTCCCATGCTTCAGATGAAATAACCCAAGGATGTGATTTGCAGTACACTTAACGTCCTCTTTTTGCTCACTTGTTGAAATCAAACGGCTTTGGGGATGTGGTCAGGGGTGTGAGCTACTTTTCACTGCCATTCTTTACTGCTCGTGTGCGTATTCAAGAATGGCTTTGAAATAATAATGACGACCAGGTGCAGTGATGTTTCGAGCCCCGACTCATGAAAAATGCTAAGCAGACAGCAGTAAACACAAATGATAATCTGTAAAAACTCAAAAGTTCAATGGATGCAAGACTGCAAAGCTTTTACCAAGAGCTCCCATGCTAAAATGTAACTTGACCTTTAAAGATGTTTATTGAAGTTGCTTTTGAAATCTCGAGTGCAGCCTCATATTCTGCAAATTCAACAAACAACTATTTTCAGTTCTATATAACCTATAAAATGTCTTAACACTGCCAAGTAAATGAAAATTTGGAACAGTGCATTTTAACAAAAACATTATTTTTGAACACAAGAACCCTCAGAGGACAATTAAATGCAAAAGCAAGATTTTCCCCCCAAAAAAATCAACCCACAATGTTTGCTATTTCTTTTTCTGAGTTTCAAACGATTGTTTGCCATTCTAGCCTTCTTCTCACCCTAAAGTACAGCGGTGGGCAAACTTTTTGAATGGCAGACCACAATGGGTTCTAAAATTTGACAGAGAGGCCGGACCAGGAGCAGATGGATGGAGTGTTTTGGTAACCTCACCTCGTTGGAGAAGAAAAAGATGCATTTAATTTTAAATTAAAATGAACAAAAGCATTACAACAAAATATATGTCTTGGACACACCACAGTATTTAGAAAATAAAACATGAACAAGGTTTATTCATTTAATTTTTTTCAAATTCGGTGGGCCGGATTAAAACGTCTAACGGGGCCGCATGTGGCCCCTGGGCCGTAGTATGCGCACGCCTGCTAAAGTAGAATGAAAAAGACAAGATAGCCCAATTGGTGCGGCAATAAGAAAATAAAGCTTAGAAAAAAGATATCGGTTTGGAGAAGCAGGTAGTTATAAATATTGGTAGAATTTTTTTTTTTTTTTTTTTTATTGTGCAACCTTTGTTGAGAAGTTTGGAGAAATCAATAATAAGATATGCTTCAGTGTGCCTCTGTCACACGTCAATGAGGGGATATATTTTGCCAACCCCTGTAAAATGTGTTATTTTTCTGTCCTTTTCAAGTCTCAGGAAAATAAAACCTTCCTGTCCATGCTAAATAACGTGCTGACTACAGACGGATTCTACTTCTGCACTGATTATGACCTGACGCACACCCTTCAGCGACTGGCCAACACCAGCCCCGACTTCCAGGAGATGAGCCTGCTAGAGCGGGTGAGTGATCCAACAAATAAACCTGCCTCTGATCAAAGTGAATTTATTCTGTATGACGCAGAAGTCATGTCTTTATTCAATTGATCTTTTAAAACATCATGAAATAGGATGGCCAATAAAAAAATAGTTCAATCTTATATTGGTGATTGGTGAATCTTGAATAAGATAAAGATTGAGTGTGTGGCTGATGTTTTTCAGGCAGATCAGAGGTTTGTGTGGAATGCAAATCTCCTCCGTGAGCTGGCAGCAGAGCCAGAGGTAAGATGACCATCAGAGGCCAAACTCACTTTCCCTTAGTAGCACTGTACTTTTTTTTTACACTCAGTTTTAACTTCCAATTTAACTTCCCATAGCTCCACAGGTTTGCTCTCCCCGTTGTACACGGCTGTATCCTTTTTACACTATCTTTAACAGAAGCTGGAGAGAGAAGAAATGTTGACTTTTTATGCTTTAAAGGAACACTTAACAGGCTTGTTTCCTTGATCTGTTGGGGCAGTCATTGTCATGAAACCGTGTCGTATCAACGGGAAGATCTTTGAGTGGATCCTTATATCCCGGAGAAGCTGCTTCCGGGCTGGTGTCAGATACTACGTCAGAGGTAACAACACTGATTAGCTGCATTAATGCTAATCTTAGTTTAAAAGTTGTTTTGTTTAGTTTGACGCTGAGAAGTATGTAAGGTGCACTTTGGAGACAAATTAAATTTCTCCACTCTTCCATCCAGGCATTGACTCAGAAGGCCATGCTGCAAACTTTGTTGAAACTGAGCAGATAGTTTTATACGAGGGAGCCAGAGCTTCCTTTGTGCAGGCAAGTATGATAACTGTGGCTGGCCTTATTTACGTCAGTCATTGTGAGGCATTTTTCAAATTTACTGAAATAATTTCACCATGATGGTTTTTGTCCCACAGACAAGAGGTTCTATGCCTTTTTACTGGAGTCAAAGGCCCAACCTTAAATATAAACCTAAACCTATTATCAGCAAAACAACCAGTCATGTAAGGACAGGTCTTCAGTCATTATATTTTTCTTTCGATGCAGGGAAGTTGATACTCACTACTTGGAAATATGTTTCAGTTGGATGGTTTCCAGAGGCATTTTGACTCTCAGCTCCTAATCTATGGGAAACAAACCATTCTTAACCTGGTAAGTCAAATTCTCAAATTTAATTGTGCCAATGGCATTATTTTGATGCATATTTCGCAGCATTCATTCAAAACAAGGAATACGGTGCATACCAGGAGTTAGATAAAGTTAGCAGAGTTGCATTCATAGAGCAAAAACATGGTATGTCTAAATTTTTATGACATTTGCAAGACCAATAAGCACATTAAAGTATTACCAAATATATCGAGTGTGTCGTTAATAATAAAAGTAATAATTTCCATCCTTTCTTCTCTAGCTTCATGAAACTGATTGTGTTTGTCCCTTTTACTGGATGAGTGAGTAAAAAAAACAAAAAAAAAACATCGGCAGAAGTCACATGGCTGTTTTGAGCGCCCTCCCCACCAAAAAAATGAATAAGCGATTTTCATATTTGCGATTCAAACATGATGAAAATAAGTAAAAATTATTTTCCAGTTGGGATTGATTGTAATGTTTTATTTCAAAACACATATTTTATTTTTTTAATATTATATTATATTATATTATATTATATTATATTATATTATAAGGGTGGCACGGTGGATGACTGGTTAGCACGATGGCCTTAATTATATTATATTATATTATATTGTATTATATTATATTTCAGGTAAATCAAAAAGGCTCTGAAAAGCCACTTGAACAGGCATTTGCCAAGATGGTGGCCGGCGTGAACAATGATATGCTCAAGTAAGTTGTACTCTTTTCACTTTTATTATTTTAATTTTTTGGACGTTTTCAAAACAATGAGAAACAAGGCTCGAATACTGTACATGCGCTATTTATATGGCTTCCCACACTATTCTAACTAGTATGGTTAAGTGGGTATTAGTCTCCTGTTAGGATTTGAGTAATTATGTGAGGTTTATAGTTTACCACCTGAATAGAAAATATATACCATTCAGAATGTTTTACTCTCCATCCTCAGTTACATAGCCTTTGATTTCCACAAAGAGTGTAGCCACATGAGATGGGATCGTCTCCAGATCTTGGTGGATGCTGTAGCGGAAACACAAGATGAATACAGGTACACTCAGGAGCTATATGAAAGGATGTAAGGCATTATGGAATTGCTGTCCCAACAAGAAAGGGCCCATGTTTTTTATTTATTTATTT
Source organism: Idiotropiscis lumnitzeri (assembly GCF_059441095.1). Classification (NCBI taxonomy): domain Eukaryota; kingdom Metazoa; phylum Chordata; class Actinopteri; order Syngnathiformes; family Syngnathidae; genus Idiotropiscis; species Idiotropiscis lumnitzeri. Next base: position 4,525,183 of record NC_142406.1, read on the forward strand.
CTGTGCAGTTACTTAATGATGAACCCGGACGCAAGGGTACTATCCCAGCAGAGAGGTGTCTTCCGCAGTAACTGTATGGACTGCTTGGATCGAACCAATGTCATCCAGAGCCTTTTGGCAAGACGTTCTTTGCAATCTCAGCTCCAGGTAAACAAACATCCGCTGAAAAAAAGGCCAATGAATTAGGTTAACAATATGTCTTTGATTTTGTCGTCAGAGAATGGGTGTTCTAAACGTCGGACAGCGTCTTGAAGAGCAGGCCGACTTTGAGCAGATCTACAAAAATGGTAACATGCTTCTAATGTTTGCACGTTAGCATGTGTCGTGTGACTTGAGCGTACCCTCACATCTGTGTGCTTTCTAATCAGCATGGGCTGACAATGCCAATGCATGTGCTGTTCAGTACGCAGGAACTGGCGCTTTAAAAACAGACTTCACGAGGTACAGCAACACTCATGTTTCACATATCAAGTGACTAACATGGTGTTTTTTTTATTGCTAATTCTTAAACTATTCTTCTAGCTTTTTTTTTGATAGCCGTTTTTCTCCCCCCCCCCTCCCCCCACTCAGGACAGGGAAGAGAACACACTGGGGATTGTTGATAGATGGTTGGAACTCCATGATCCGCTATTACAAAAACAACTTCGCGGATGGCTTCCGACAAGTATGTTACAGACGCTATGTCACCACGAATTGACAAAAAAATCTAAACGTTTTTTCATACTCAAAGTAGATTATAGGTGTATTGTCTAGATAACTTTTCAACTGAATTACAAATTAACTTTACCCATTAACAAATTAATCGTAATTTCCTCTCTATTTAGCTTAATGAAAATACTGTTTATTTGATTTCAGGATTCAATTGACCTGTTTCTGGGAAATTTTGCCATTGATGACTTAGACGGCCCCGGTCCTCTCAGGGTGCGGAACGACTGGAAGTACCTCACGGTCAGTTGGTCAATATTTTGTCAGTTTGTAGCAGGAGCAAATTAACTTCAATGTAATCACTGAATCCTCTTTTTTACAGCTACCTGTCGTCATGTTGGTGGCATTCTCGATGTGCATAATATGTCTTCTCATGGCTGGTAAGTTCTTTACTTGTGTTCATAACTCCGATCATTTTGGAAGGACGGGTTTTGTAAGGACAAGGCTTTGGTATGACATTCCATTAGCATGAGCACTTGTGACCAAACACGCCCGTGTGTTACTTACGGATTGTTGCATTTCCTGATTGACGATGAGAAAACGCACTGGAATTATTCTCATTTTTAAAAAATGATGCAGTCCATACTGTCTTGCACAAACCTGTGCTTAAAAAAAAAAAAGAGTTAAAACGAACTGAATTTAAAATCAAATAAAAACTGCATTATTGCCACGGTAACTTTGATACATTAAACCTGAAAAATGCCCATAAAATTGTAACATGTCCATACTAAATCATACACACAATGTTATTATTCACAATTTGTCTTTCAGGTGACGCATGGACGGAGACTTTTGCTTATGTGATGTTTTGGGGCGCTTGCAGTGCCATTACAGCCACCATCATCCTCTTTAACGGGCAAGACTTTGTGGATGCTCCTAAACTTGTTCACAAAGAGAAGATGGACTGAGCGAGTCATGTCTGCGCATATATGGGTAACACGATAATCAGCTCTCGCACCAGACTAAGATGTATATGTATATGAATATGATACTCTCTGATGTGTCGATACTTCTCTGAAGATGTTTTTAGTGCGTTACAGAGACGAAAGTTTTGATGATGGCCAAGCTGTTCCAAAATGCATGTGGGAAAAGGGTTATAGTTTGGCCGTGCTCTAAGATTTTCTTCACTGCAAAACACTTTTGGTTGTATGGATGCCGCCTGTCAACTTCCATTCTTCTAGTCTTCAGTCGCCTTCGCCTTTTTTTGGGGCGGGGGGGGTTCTATAATCTTCATCGTAATTTTCTGTATGCAATGAGCCCTCACAATTCACAGAGGATAGGGAGCAAGTCTTGCCTCAAATACAGAAAATTAACAATTGCCACTACTACCTAAAAGGGTTTATAATTGCAAAGAGATGCTGCATGATGGCGGCAAATGACTACTTTTGTATAATTCAAGCTCCTCTTCTCATGTCAAATTCTTCCGTTGGCACAAAGATGCCGCCAGATGATGCTAAACCAAACGCAGTGTTGATTCAATGTCATCTAGTGGCATCTGGGACTTGGACACATACGAGCGAATAACAGAATCTGCTGCAAAAAAATCAAATAAACAAATTAAAGTAGGTGAATTTACGAGTGCGGAACTGCAAATATACATGTTTCACTCACTGTGCTACTAAAACCTAAAAATGAGGTCAGTCTTGGAACAAAATGTAGTTAATTTAATGTCTTACTACATACAGGTCCTTTGAGGCATCTGTCTTGTCAAATCAATAAATACCAAATAAAAAAACTTCATTGGTAGTTGATGTTACCTTAGCAAGATACATCTGTTCCAGAAAAAAACGAGATTGTTTAGTTTATTTGGTTATACTGTGTAATGTTTATTCCTTGGTGTCAAAGTAAAATAAGATGGGTAAAAATATATATATAAATAATGCCTTTGGAACACACAACTAAATCTAACATTTGGTTGCCACTGCATTTTTTACTTTGTATATTATCAATAATTAATTCAGCCATGATTCATACCGAACATTTTTGTCATGCAGTGCACAAGTTTTAGTTGACTTGTTATACTGCAACATTTCTCACAAAACCTGAATCATGATTTTAATTTCTCGAGGCGTCTTACGGGGATACTGTGCAGCCTTTTAAATACTGGCATCAGTTTATTATTAGTTGTAATTTAAAAAGATTTTTCCCCATATGCTTGCACAGAAATGATTTGTAATCAACATAGTGTCATGTTTGGAACAATCTACTCATTTACCTCACTTGATATGTGTGTATGGATATAGTATGTTATTAACACTAAAGAATAGAGGGACATATTTTTCCGTTATAATTATGCACAGACAACGTCATGTCGTTTAAACCCGATAGAAAGTTTTGGTACTTCATTTTTTTTGTTGACACATTTTGCATATGACTGATTCCCAGGTCAAGAATGTCTTTGTGTGGGTTTGTATTTACAGTCCAAATGGTTGTTTTGTTTTGTAATTATATTGAGATATCATATAAATATATATTTGCTTTGTATTATAATTATAATAAGTGATAAATATTTTCATATACAGCATAAATATAGCTTGAAGGTTGTATAATCATACCGTATTTTGTTCTCCTGTAATTCAATGTCTCATCGGTTCAGTGGAGCTAGCGACTTAAAAAATGTCAACTTGGTCATTCATGGGAAATTTCGTGGTATCTCAGATGAATCTCAATGTGCGATTCTAGTATGTAATATTTTAAATTCAGGCAGATCCATTTGTGAGTTTTTTAAGCAGTCATCACTGCGTTTAAAATTCTGCTAAGCCATCATCAATTTCTTTCTACATTATATTTAACAATAAACTACTTTGAACTGACTTCTTTTGTGGCACTGTCTTCTGTTTTAAAGGCTACTTAAATGCAAACAAAATTCATTTATACCGTATACCATCTCAGGCCTACTAACACCAAGATGGTTAAAAAGATCCTTGATAACACAGCCGTGAGATTAGATGAGATTCAACTGGAGTTGTTGTGGTGACTGTCGCCGGAGTGTCATCATCGCATGGAGACCGGGTACAATTTTATACGTTTGATTACAAGTTACATGTATTCAGTTTAATGCAATCAAGATATTTACTGACTGTGCTTTAATTCAATGTACAATAAAAGGTCAGGGCAGGCTGTGTGAAATGCATAGGTGGCAGATGTTTTGTACAGGACGAGCCACACGTCTGAGAACTGGGTGTGCTGACGCAGAACGTTCCAGACATCAAAGCAGAATAACAGAACCAGTGGCTCATTGGCAGTTGAGCACAAACAACTGCCCTGGCGCGCACGTCTTCTTTTGGATACTGAGACGCGCAGAACTGTGCTGAGAGGGACCGATCCCCAGGCTTTGTACTAGATCTGCTGTTAGGAATAAATCCGCTCCCGTGTGGAACTGCCGGCTTCCTGGTCATTTCTCTCTCAAAACGAGCGCGCATAATTGTTGGGTCGTGTTTGGTTAATGGAGTCAGATAACTAATTCGTACATTTAGTTAAAATTCCAACAGACCTAAAATTTTGGCGGGGGCATTTTTAAGTGCATATATTCAGTTAGGGTGGCGGGGGAATCCCACATTAAGAAATATGAATTTTATGTCCAATTATATTTTTTACACTTGTGATGTTGATACTTTCATCCTTTAGATTCGGAGGCGTTTCTTTATGAAATGTACCTTACTGTTTTAAGGGTTTGTGCAATTTGACTTGATTAAACAGATGTGAGTCATGCACAATTTGTTGTTTGCGCTTGCCTAGTTTACCCTGCTGATGCATTATTTTGCACTGATGACTTTAAATTCTATTGTACCTGTTACAACGAAAATAAAGCTTTTCTATATTTGTCCAATTGCATTTCAGTCTGGATTTGCTAGGCCTTTGACTAGTCGCAACACTACACTTCTCCACAACTCTTGACCCACTTGTTGTTTTCCTTAGGCTATATGATGCAGTTTGGGTTACGTTTAAAAGCAGGTTGACCCCAAAGCAGAGTGTTGACGGAATAACTCCAGAGTCTTAATTGTTTGTTACTTCTGATCAAGTTGAACCTCCTAAACTAGCGTACCAAGTCCATCACATTTCACACAGCAGGTGGCGGTATCCACCAAAAAGATGGAATCCGTCAGTAAATTAAAAGAAGAAGAAGTCCCCCACGTGACGCATTGCGGAAGTCCTCTCCTAGTGGTGACGTCATACGTACAGCTAGCACGTCTGCTCCTTGTTAGCATGTGGACGCTAACACATTTATTTCGAAATTACTTTGTCTTGTAAACTCCAGTTTGAAAGTCTGCATTGTCTACCGCACCATGAGTACATTATGGATGGGAAATGTAAGCTAATAGTTGTTTTTATTGTGATTAATGTAACAACACAGCGTATGATCATGTTAGCTTGTCTTCACGACAGTGGTGGCGTGCGCAGGGAATTTGCAACGGTTAACGATACACCGTTGAAACAATTTCTTTTTTAACATGACCCCCATGTCTTACATTATACGATGAAGTCCTAACGATGGTCTTGTGGTTTTCTTTTCGTGTGGTTGCTTCGCGTGTTACAATTTCGCTGTATTTGGGTGTACCTACGCAAAGAAATAGAACTGAGAATTGACGCTCAAATAAATACAGATTTTACTTAAAAGCATCATCATGTTGATGACCTCAGCATTGAATGTATCCCGATCTGAATACTGTTTCTATTCTGAACTATAGCTGGATTCTTATATGGACGAGAAGTTCATCACCAGAGCCTTTTCTACCATGGGTGAGCAGGCGGTCAGTGTTCGGATCATACGCAGCAAGGTTACAGGGTAAGAGTCAAAACTTTGAGTAGTTTTTGTTGTCGTTGCTGTACCTGTGATTCTAATTTAACTTTTGACAGTGCGCCATCGTCCAGCAGTGCCTTGGGTTATTGTTTTGTGGAAATGGCGGATGAGGCCACAGCTGAGAGGTGTCTTCGTAAAATCAATGGGAAATCCTTACCTGGAGCCAGTCCAGTATGAAGAATTCGTGGGGAGTATGTCGTTATTATTTCTGGTCGGGTGACACATTTAATTTTTTTTCTTACAGCCTACAAGATTCAAGTTAAACAGAGCTACCTTTGGGAAACAAGAAACTGGGTGAGACGTAATGAAGAAACAGCGTCTTAACTCTAACTTGAATGTGACGATAAACACACAAGGCCTATTATGAGTCTTATTTTAATGTTGCCACATTGTGTGTTGTCTTAATGGATTATTTTTTTATCTTTTGTAGTCAGATGTATTCTTTGTTTGTGGGAGACCTCACTCCAGAGGTAGACGATGGGATGTTGTACGAGTTCTTCTACAACCGATTCCCTTCATGTCGGGGAGGAAAAGTAGTGTTGGACAGCATGGGAAACTCCAAGTAAGTTTACGTCATCTCGCTGCTTAGTATGGAGATAATCAATTGACATGGAGATCATATGATCATAAACTAGCTAGATTTTGAACAAGCATTAGGCCCACGCTCAGCCTAAACGATTTTGAAAAGTAATCTAATTGCTTTTTTTTTCCACCCTCAATATTGCAATTTGATGTGATTGTTTTTTTAAGGTCCTCTTCCCATTTATTTTTTTAACATGCGTTAAATTAATCTGTATTACTATAAATAATATCGGATGTATGTTTTGGTCTTAGAAGTTAGTTTTATGCACAAGGCAGTTTGTCTATTTAAATTAATGCAAACAAATCTGTGCCTTTAACACTTCAACTTTTTATTTTTCATTAAATAATTACACGTAAACGTGTGGAGTGCTTTAAGCACTGAACTTATCTCGACACTATAAATATACAATATCTAAAAATAGAAATCCGACCGACCTAAACGATTTTTTTTTTCTCAAAATTGCAGCCTTTTTGATTTGCAAATTGCAGGAGACTGAAGTGTTGATTTGAATTTGATTAATTGTTCATCCCTTATCCTAGACTGAAAAGAATAAATGACAAAGAAAAAAAACCTTTAAGAATAAAATTGTATTCATAAAAGTGGGGAAAACTCAATAATGAATGAGACAAAACTTGTTTTTGAATAGAAAAACTTGAACGGAAAATATTAACTCCACTACAAGTCTACGCAAGCCCAGTCTTGTTATATTTCTGTATCAAATTGTAAAATGATTTGCAACTAACTTTGAGACGATGCATGTTTTGCCCTAGGGGTTGCGGCTTTGTTCAGTTTCCCGACGAGCGCTTGCAGAAGCGAGCGCTGGACGAGTGTCAAGGAGCTGTGGGGCTTGGGAGTAAAGCCCTGCGACTAAGCTTAGCAGCTAGCAAGTAAGTTTGTTTTCGGGGTCTTCTTGCATATTCCATATTTATGGAACTAAAAACGGACACCCATTGAATCTACAACAGAAGTTTTGCAACAATACTTTAGTAGAGAGGTCTTCAATCCTGTTCCCCGAGGTGCGCTGTCCTACCTGTTTTCCATCTCTTCCCGCTGCAGCACACCTGATTCAAATGATCAGATAATAAGTAAGGAAGACAGAAGCGAGATAACGATCCTGATTATTTTGCAAAACAGGCAGGACAGCATAATTTAAGGAACAGGATTGTAGCCCCCCCTGCTCTTGAGTATTTAATGACTGAAACGACTGAGACCAGATGCCAAAATGTCAACTGCTCTCACTCGTGCAGTTTAAGGAACAGACCACTGCAGCCGGAAACCAAAACCTGGCCAGCAAGCACCACCTACACGCCAACCTATGACCAGTACAGCCAATACCAGCAGCAGGCGTATCCGAACTATTACTCCTCCTGGGGATACGATCAGACCGCAGCAACGTACGGCTACACGTATCCGCAGTATGATTACTCACAGTATGCCCAATCACAAGTAAGCTCTCATTTTTTTAATCCAACATATATATTTTGCAAATATGATTTATGGCACCCTGTGTTTCTTTTTTGTTTGTTTGTTTAGGAAATCGATGTTCAGGATGATGGTCTTGAAGGTTTGTAATTAGATTGACGATCATGAACAGTCCAAACTTTTGAGAAAAGGTTGTTTCATTAACTGTGTCTGTTGTCGCAGATCCATCAGCGGAGCTGGATGTGCTGGAAACAAACAAGAGGTTCATACAGAACAGCGAAGAACTGTATGACGCTCTAATTGACTGTCAGTGGAAATCAGCAGAGTTCTCATCGGAGCAGGACCAAGTGATGTTAAGCATACCAGATCCACTTTGCTACTAGACCTGAATTCAGTTGCTTCATGTTTTATTTGCAGCCGTCTGCTGTGGTTTAATAGTGTGGACTTTTCTTAGGACAAGGGAAATATTTTGGGGTACTTGTTCAGATTCAAGTGAAACTAGCGGGGGAAGACATGTTTTCTTTTTTTTTAGGACAGTTGAAAAAGTTTTGTAATTCTTTTAGTATTAAATTGGCATCCAAGGTTTTTACCACCAAATCTTGGCTTGTCGTTAAAATACAAAATAAAAAAAAAATGTCACTTGCTCATGTTTTTTAAGAATGTGTGTTTATTTCTTTTGTGTTCATTAAATCTCAAATTGGGATTGTGCCGTGTTCAACATGGACCCACCCGAACAGTTTTGCATGGATACTCTTTTCTTTCAGAATTTATTTTTAATGCCACACTTGAGCCATCCTTTAAAAAAAATGAATATACACTACCGGATATAGTTAGAAATTTGGAATATGATTGTATTCCCCACCCAAAAATATTTCCTTAAAAGGGGATCTTGATTGCAAATGCAATTAAAAAAAATAAGTACAGATTGACAGAAGAGAATAAATTGTTGCATGAGTATACAGATTGCCTTCATTATGATTGCAAGTGAAACTGCTGAAACATGAAAGTGACAATCTACATCTTTTTATTGACAAATGTCCAGTTAACGTTGAAGACACTAAAATGAAACTAGTGCAATTTCTAGGCTTTGGTAACTTTGTGTTTCGCACCGTTTAGAAATATAAAAAAACTGTTTCGGTTCTTTCACAAGAATAATAAAAATTTAACCTTTGCAAATTTATTTGTGAACATGAAACTAATGCGAAGCAATGCGTGACGTCATGGGGTTTAAGATTTGGTTCCCAGTCATGGCCATTTCGAGATACGTCGAGAACCGTCGTCCTCTTGGATTCTGGCCTAAATTGACGTCGCATATCATAACCAGCTGCGATTTGTTTCTTTTTTTTAAACAAATTAGGCGGGACACCAGAACACTCGGTTACTAGCATTCCCTGTTGTAAAAATTATGCTTCCGAAATCTCTTGATTTAGATTCCGCGAATAACGCCCAATTAAGGTTGTTATCCGAAACACTGACGTTGTTGAAGCCCTTTTATCGAGGTTGTGTTACCGTTTCATATATCTGCATTGGTAGAACGTTCCTCTGTCATGGTGTCACAACGGTGGTAAAACTTATTCAGCTGCATATAAATTCTTATAGAAGTGGTGGTACTATTATACATAATACATTATAGAGGAAAATGTCCACTTTAGTGAAGCTATCGTTATTATTTGGCTGTATTTGTAGTATGCAAAAGTGACAGTGATGCATTGTGGGTAATTCTTCCGGCAGCACGGTTCTTGGTTTTGGTTGATTAATTTTACTGCTTGATAGTTCAGCGCGTACGCTGACAAGTAGCAGAAAAACGGATAGAGATATTAAAAATAAAAATAAATAAATGAGAGGACTTTAGCACTGCCCATTTCGTCTCGTGTTGAAAAAAACGTGGCCATCGCATGGTTTCTGTAAAATATCGCAATGTTTGGGAAAATATCACACATGTATTTGCTCACTGTGGTATTCAGAAATGATCGCCTACAAAGTTCTGCAACTCTCAATTTACTTGAAATTGTAACACTCATATTTTTCTGTCGCCAATACAATAAAAGCGATTCATTCTGACGTCATGCCGCTGTTCCCTCAAATTGCCAAAAGAGGGTGCCATCGTCATCTTTCAAAATCATCCTTGAAAAATTCTGAGTTGCTTCACGTCTACAAATACGTTCCAACCGGAAAGTTCAAACGATTATCACCACTAGGGTTGCGGGTGTTAACCGGAAAGTCGGACATATATAGAACCATAAAACCGCAACTCTGTTACTTATCATACGAGATATCAACAGCACAATGATGATAGTTTGCAAAGTTAAGTCACATATCATCTTGCCTGTTTGCAATTCAGTGTTCAATCAAATAAAGTAATTTAGTGGTACAAGTTCTTTTTTTAATTTATTCAAATCCATCTGGCCTGTCATCACTGACATGCATTTATATATATATATATATATATATATATATATATATATATATATATATATATATATATATATATATATATATATATATATATATATATATATATATATATATATATATATATATATATATATATATATATATATATATATATATATATATATATATATATATATATATATATATATATATATATATATATATATATGATGGCCGAGTGGTCTAAGGCGCCGCGTTCAGGACCCAGTCTCCCCAGGAGGCCTGGGTTCGAATCTCGAATTTCCCCATTGTGGGACTAATAAAGGGAATATTATATATAGGTTAAGATCGGGGATGTCGATCGTGGCTATGTAAAGCCCTTTGAGACTGTCTGTGATTAAGGGCTATACAAATAAAACTGACTTGACTTGACTTGACATATCACCCACAGTCAGGGTTTCATGAAATAAAATTTCTACCTTTCTAGAACAACCCCCATCATATTGTACCTCTATCTCAATCACCGATTCACTCGCTAACCGCTAATCAGTGTCGCGTACTGCCATCTCTGGCTCATATATTCAAATCATATCTAAAAACTCTGTGACACAAGCATCTCTTAATTCTTCACAATTTTAAACATTGCTTTTTGTTTTTGCTAGTGTGTTCCTGTTGGTATTATGAGTGTGTATGTGCAAGTTTGATATTTGTATGCATTTTATTTCATGAAGGCATGACTGTGGATGGCATGATAAGCAATGACTTCTCAGCCATTCTGCTTACTTGGTGCGAACGTTATGTTTTTCTATTGATCCTGCCACGCAGAATCAAAAGTTCTTTACTTAAGACAATTTGTTTATAAATTTGTATTCAGATCAATTTTATAATAAATATGCAGTTAACATTAGTAACTTGTGGCAGAGTATCAGTGAGTCTAAGAGTACTGTATCCGTGTGAAAAGGGCAGAAAAAACTCAAATATGAAATTCTCCACTAAGTGTGGCCAAAGAGTGACAAGGGGTGGCCATGACCACGCTTTGCCACCACATATCTCTGCCCCTGAAGAGAAGATTCCTTCACTTAACTCATTTCCTACCATTGACGACGGGTAAACTTGTCGTGAATGTCAAATGGAATCTTTCGATTCAAAGCATTCTTATGACTTTATTGTACAATACTTGTTAATCCTGTTGGCCTTTGTTTAGTGTTTTAGGAATTGAGTTTGACACCCTGACTTTTAGGCATCAAACCGAGGTAGGGAATATTTGCATTGCAAATGGTGAAGTCACTCATCATGAACACAATTATTGCCTTGAAATGTTTTTCCCATGTTTTTCTTTTCTTTATAGTGTGCGAGCAAGTTGTGCCACACCTACAATATATTAGAAATCATCACATTTCCATGTGAGCTCTTAAATGGCTAACTATAATTATAAGGTGAACGAGCATAGTTCGGATTTATTGTGCATCGTTAAATAAATATGGTCGGTCGTAGTGCGGCAACGAACCAGCCTTTCATCTCAGGTTACAACTCGTATGTGATACTCTCCTCTGCCTCCTCCCTCCATCCCCTCTCACTCTCCTTTCCAGCACAACTTCTGCTTAAGTGGTCTTGACCTTCCTTGCTGTCATCAGTGTGTGACTACTTGTTTAGATTTTCAGACTTGGCCTTAGTCTTACCAAGTCTTACCATGAACCGGATTTTCCTGCGAATTAAGTGGATCTGAAGATTTGCAACAAAAAAAAAAAAAATCCCCATTTTTTTTTTTTACTTCTCAGGAGAGTGGCTGCTTTCCTCCAACAGGCTGGAGTGAGAGTTTGGTGGCGCGCCCCCACCATGGATCACTCCCTTTTTGATTGTTTACGCAGCCCTCACACACCAGCTCAGGACGTACTCCCTGCCATTCCCCCGTTGCCTCTCCACAGCCGCAGTAACCTCTCACCTCCCCGTAGCGACCAAGAAGCAGAGGACAATGACACTCTTCATGATACAGCACGCCAAGTCCACCTTCCCCAACAGCAACAGCAGCCCTTCTCGTGGCTTATCACTCAACAGATTCCCTCTCCTAGCGCTCGGAACGGTGTCTGTTTGCCGTCATTTGAGAATACAGCTTCGGAATTGTGCTCCGGGGATCTAGATAAACCGAGTAGGGAAACGACGGGAAAATCCTGTGAGGAGGACAGTCAAAAGAGTGTCGTCTCATCGGATGAAACTGACATGACGACTCCGAAAGGTATGAAGGAATGTTTTTTTTCACTTTGGAAATCATCTTCTTCTCTTAAACTTTCTAAAAATGTGTTTTTCCTGACAAAACCTCCTGTGACCATCACAAGAGCCAAGGGATGGTCCATTAACGGGCTGGCGTGCATGAAATGTTTCCGTTGAAACAGTAGTATTGAATGGAATAATTCAGTGAAAATAATTCTATTGATAATTGAATTCACAAATTCTTGTATTTTCCGAAACTCATTAAAACTTGCAACAAGTTGATTCAAGTCAAAACAGTGAGCTTGATAGTTTGAAAAATGATTTTATCCATTGTGCCCTCATAATTCTCCAGATTTCCTAACAAATGCAACCTGGTGATCAAAAGCTCTTAAAAACCTACAGTTTTTTTTTTTAACTTGGACTTGTCTCCAAAGACATAATAAAGGGGCCGTGACCTCAGCCTCCTTAGTCCATCAATGTATCTCTATACTCTTGTTGGTTGACTTCCAATCAGACAGTCAGTTTAAAAAAGTGCTTTGTAATTTATCAGAGCATGCAACCTCATCCTGGCAGAGTTTTTTTTTTTTTTATGCAAACACATGCGGTATAAATCACTGAACAGTAAAAGAGACTAAAAAGGACATATCCAGGAAGATTTCAAAACGTGGTGTTTAAATCATTTAGCAACACCGACAAGCGGTTTTGGAGAAGATGCCATGTGGAGAATTTTGTGATTCCCTGGGCTTAAAAAAAAAAAAAAAAAACTATATAGAAGCCAGCAGCTGAAAACCACATTCAGTTTTTGCGCTCTATTTTCTTTGCCGCTGAAACAAAAATATGGCAAGATTTTGTTTTTTTTTCAGAGTTGATATTTGTTTAAACCGATTCCTAAAAAAATGCATCTATTTGAGGAAATAGGGTATTTAAAACGTTAATCCAAGAAATAATTCGCAATTTTCACATTTTATTTTTTGCAAAGACTTTTATACAAATACTACTCATAATAAAAAAATAGCTTTTTAAAAATTTTCATTTCATTAAAGTGAGATTTTTTTTAACATATTTAACAATAGAGGTTCAACAAAGCTATTGTGTTATATTTTCAACATGTTGAAACTGTGTAATCTGTATTGTTCAAAACCAAACAATGAGAATAATTCCCAAATCCTGTGATTTCTTACAATAACGGCACCCCCTTTTGACTCTCCTCCCCCACCCTTTGGTGGACTGACTGGAAAATGTTCTGCTTTTCATTTCAGAGTCCCAAGACGCGGGCTATAAGTCAGACATGATCAACAAGCCCAGAAAGGAACGCACAGCCTTCACAAAAGACCAGATTCGAGAACTGGAGTCCGAGTTTGCACACCACAACTATTTGACCAGACTGAGACGCTACGAAATAGCGGTCAACCTCGACCTGACGGAACGACAAGTAAGATACTTGTTTATTTACATTAGTTATGAGGAGTCCGAAACATAGAAAGTCATTCTAATCTATTACAATAACATCTGTCATCTTGCTGCAAGTCAGCGAATGCAAATACAAAACCATTACTTTTTATTGACCTCGTTTGACAACATGAGGGTCTTTCATTTTTTAGGGGTTCACATTTCATGCAGTGTGGGACCAGTACTTAAGTGTGGCGGGAGGGCCTATGCAGTGCCACCTAACCCTGTAAAGATTCGAGCTGCACCCCACTGCATTTCTCAAGCCTTTCCTAAACCGCAACCATCCTATACCTATATTGACACTGGTTTTGTTCAATCATTACCATTACATCATCAAAACGCGCAAGCCATTTCCAACACTTTACATTGGTTAATAAAATTGGTCAATGTTTTATTTTTTTGCAAAATCAGAGTTGCAAGTAAACTTTTTTTTTGTTCAGGGCAAAAGAGGTTCCCGAGCATCATCTAGTGCAGGGGTGGACAAAGATTTTTGATTGGTGGGCCAGGAGCAGATGGATGGAGTGTTTTGGTAACCTCACCTCATTGGAGAAAAAAAATACATTTGATTTTAATGAACTAAAGCACGGCCCCCGGGCCGTAGTTTGCCCACGCCTGATCTAGTGGCGATGCGCGCACATGCCTGCTGGATGGCCGTATGCAGTGTTATTTCTCGTGGTCTAGAGATCTTGAGAGGAATAACTTGTTGTGATTTGACCCGATATAAATTCAACTATCTCGACTCGACTTGATTTTAATTTATGACTCCCCTCAGGTGAAGGTGTGGTTCCAGAACAGGAGGATGAAGTGGAAGCGTGTTAAGTGTGGCCAACAGGGTGCAGTAGCACTCGCGAGAGAACTTAAGAATGTCAAAAAGGGAATATTGTTGCCCTCAGAGATTTCGGGTATTGAGGGACTACAACGCTCCGAAAGCTCCCCCACAATGAGAGCCCAGACAGCAACCTGAGCTCAGAACATCCTTACCTTTGACCTTCTTTGGTTTCATCCTACGCTGTATGCTAGAGAATATAAAATGGTGTTGACATTTTACTTTGTACGAGATTCCTATTTTGAAATTTTAACGGCCCTTTGTCACTTGAAACTCAGATATTTTTATAGCCCACTCTCCGGGTATTACCAATCAACCCAGGAGTAAGCTAACTAATCTTTTTTTAACAGTCGGTCTGAGCGTAGCATTGAACAAACATTGTACATTACAATGTACACAACTAACAATCTTTGAAAACTGTATGAACAGATATTTTTCATATTTTTCCACTGGATTTGTTTTGTTTTTGTTGATCAAATGTTTCTGAAAATATATGACTTGAAAAATGATGCTAGGCTGTTCATTCTACCAGTATTCCTCATTCCACATTACCTGCCCAATGCAACTGTCACGGGTTACGTGATGTCAGGGTCGAACTGGCACGGACTGCCTAGCTCTGGCTGGAGGAGTTTGCTATTAATGGTTTCTTCTCAGTCTTCAACATCTGAACATGCTCATGTTGCCATCAAAACCAATGACCCTTATTCATGCTGATATTCTTTTATTAATTTCATAACACTATCTTAAGACAAATCAATACTACAGAAGGCGGTAAAATAATCATACTAAAATTTAACTAGGCGAAATACTGTTGGAAAGCAACTAGTTCGCAAAATATTAGAAAGATATAGTTAAAAAGAAACGTGTTCGTATTTAGGTAATGCCGGTGTCCAGACCATAAGTGGCAGCTTGATTTGATGACAACTCTCTAATAAGCCGAACAAACAGCATCTCTTTCTTAATTGACCGAGGCTGAGCTCTTGTTCTGCAAAACAGAAAAACATTCTTTGTCATAAATGTCGGAACATTACTCACCAATTTCCAATACAAGCCCCGACATTAATTCTGTAAAGTGGCCTTTAACAACAGCTGATATACCTGCAATGTGGCGTTCACCGCCATTGTGGTCACGTTCATCTCTGGTTTGGCGTTGGTCGGTGGAGTGGTGAGCAGTTGCGCAGTGGTCTGTTGTAGGCATAAATGTTGCAACCTTATCACCCAAAACCAACAAACCAACGGGCACAGTACATTTTCAAATCAGACAAGAGGATTGGCCGTTTTTACCTGTTGATTTCCATGCACCGTGGGCTTCACCGAGGCTGAGTTCACATTCATTGCTGGTTCCTGTTTGGTTGATGGAGTGGTGAGCAGTTTCTGTAAAACAAAACACATTTTTCAAACCGGTCAACCTGTCAAAAACCAGCCAATCATTTATCTCCCAATTTTTTAATCAATTCCCTACTCCATGATTTCAGAATACAGGAGTGGCCTTTTACCTGCAACGTGGCATTCACCGACGAGGCTGAGCTAACGTTCACCAGTTTCTGCAAAACATTAAAAAAACACAATTAGAACCTTTGTCGGAACAATCATTCAAATCATGTTTTGACTAAATAACCAATTTTCTCATCAAGCCCCGACATTTTCTGTAAAGAGACACCTGTTCATACCTGCAACGTGGCGTTCACGGCGGTTGCGGTCACGGTAGTCTCTGGTTTGGCGGTGGTCCGTGGCGTGGTGAGCAGTTTCTATAAAAATTTGCATTTGTCATGTTGGTCATAAATGTTGGAAGTTGGAAGCTTATCACTGATTGACCAACCAACCAACCAACGGACACCGTACATTTTCAAATCACACAAGAGGATTGGCCGTTTGTACCTGCTGATTTCCACGCACAGTGGGCTTCACAGAGGCTGAGGTCACATTCATTGCTGGTTCCTGTTTGGTTGATGGAGTGGTGAGCAGTTCCTGCAAAACACATTCAGCATTTCTTTGTCATGCTGGAACTCTATACACACTTCTTGGTATAAGAGGATTGGCCTTTTCACCAATGAATGGACAGTACTTTCAAATCAGACGAGAGGATTAACCGTTTGTACCTGCTGATTTCCATGCGCCGTGGGCTTCACTGAGGCTGAGGTCACGTCCATCGCTGGTGCCTGTTTCTGTAAAAAAAACAAAAACACAAAAGACACATTTAGCATCAAATCGTTAATTCAGAAAAGAGGAGTGGCCTTTCACACCAGCTGATATACCTGCAATGTGGTGTTCACTGCAGTTGAGGTCACGTTCGTCTCTGGTTTGGCGGTGGTTGGTGGAGTGGTGAGCAGTTTCTGCCAAACAAAAACCAACCAATTTCATAATCAACTTCCGAAACCATGAATTCAGAAAAGAGTGGCCGTTTACACCTGCTGATATACCTGCAATGTGGCGTTCACTGAGGCTGTGCTCACGTTCGTCTCTGGTTTGGCGGTGGTTGGTGGAGTGGTGAGCAGTTTCTGCCAAACCCAATGAGCATTTCTTTGTCATAAATGTTGGACCTCTCAACCAATAAGCTGGCCTTTCACACCAGCTGATATACCTGCAATGTGGTGTTCACCGCAGTTGAGGTCACGTTCGTCTCTGGTTTGGCGGTGGTTGGTGGAGTGGTGAGCAGTTTCTGTCAAACAAAAACCAACCAATTTCATAATCAACTTCCGAAACCATGAATTCAGAAAAGAGTGGCCGTTTACACCTGCTGATATACCTGCGATGTGGCGTTCACTGAGGCTGTGCTCACGTTCGTCTCTGGTTTGGCGGTGGTCGGTTGAGTGGTGAGCAGTTTCTGCCAAACCCAATGAGCATTTCTTTGTCATAAATGTTGGACCTCTCAACCAATAATAAGCTGGCCTTTTACACCTGCTGATATACCTGCAATGTGGTGTTCACCGCAGTTGAGGTCACGTTCGTCTCTGGATTGGCGGTGGTTGGTGGAGTGGTGAGCAGTTTCTGTCAAACAAAAACCAACCAATTTCATAATCAACTTCCGAAACCATGAATTCAGAAAAGAGTGGCCGTTTACACCTGCTGATATACCTGCGATGTGGCGTTCACTGAGGCTGTGCTCACGTTCGTCTCTGGTTTGGCGGTGGTTGGTGGAGTGGTGAGCAGTTTCTGCCAAACAAAAACCAACCAATTTCATAATCAACTTCCGAAACCATGAATTCAGAAAAGAGTGGCCGTTTACACCTGCTGATATACCTGCGATGTGGCGTTCACTGAGGCTGTGCTCACGTTCGTCTCTGGTTTGGCGGTGGTTGGTGGAGTGGTGAGCAGTTTCTGCCAAACCCAATGAGCATTTCTTTGTCATAAATGTTGGACCTCTCAACCAATAATAAGCTGGCCTTTCACACCAGCTGATATACCTGCGATGTGGCGTTCACTGAGGCTGTGCTCACGTTCGTCTCTGGTTTGGCGGTGGTCGGTTGAGTGGTGAGCAGTTTCTGCCAAACCCAATTAGCAATTCTTTGTCATAACTCTCAACCAACCCATTAATAAACCCATCAAACAACCAATTGACTAATCAAGCAGCAACAATCTTCAGAAGAGGATTGGCAATTTGGACCTGCTGAGCTCTTGGCGCAGTGGTCTTCACCGGGGCTGAGCTTGCATTTGCTGGTTTCTGATTGGTGAGTAGTTTCTGCAAAACACATTTATCGTCTGTTGTTGGCATAGACAGACCCCAAAACCTACCAGCCAATCAATTTTCAAGTCCTGATTTAAATGCACCTTCTTTCTGCGCTTCACCGCAGTTGTCCCTGAAATCTGATTGGGCAGTTTGTGTAAAACAAAAAAAAATACATTTAGCATCTCTTTCAAACTGTTCAATTGATAAACCTGTCAAAAAACAACCAGCCAATAAATCATTCAAGTCATTTTTAAAAAAATGTTTTTAATATCGACTAAACTAACTATTTTCCTTCCTACACTGATGATATACCTGCAACGTGGCGTTCCCCGAGGCTAAGGTCACGTTCTACAAAACCGAAAAAACACACTTCTGAAACCAGACAATTTTACACACTTTGCTAATCAACCCCCTAGATGATCAATTCAGAAAAGAGGAGTGGCCTTCTACATTGCTGATATACCTGCAACGTGGCATTCACCGCGGCTGAGCTCACATTCTGCAAAAAAGAAAAAAAATACATTTCTAAAGCCAGACAATTTTCAGCTAATTTGATTAAATTACCAAAACAATTCCCAACCAACACCCGACATCTCAAAAAAGGCGACCTGCTGATATACCTGCAACGTGGCATTCACCGCAGCTGAGCTCACGTTCTGCAAAACAGAAATAACACAATTAGCATCTTTGTCATAATTGTCGGAACTGTATCATCTGCCTAATTGACCGACCAATCAAAAAACACAATTCAACAAACCCCTAGATCATTATGGTTTTTTACACGTGCTGATATACCTGCAACGTGAGGTTCGAGGCTGAGCTCACATTCAACTCTGGTTTGGCGGTGGTCGGTGGAATGGTGAGCAGTTTCTGCAAAACAGAAATTGTCGGAACTCTGCCTAATTGATCGACCGATCTAAAACCAGTCAATCTTTCACCCCGACATGAATTCAGAAAAGAGCAGTGGTATTTTACACCTGCTGATATACCTGCAACGTGGCATTCACCGCGGCTGAGCTCACGTTCTGCAAAACAGAAAACACAGCATCTTTGTCGGAACTCCTTGACCAACCTATCTTAACCAATCAACCGATTATTCCTCATGTTTTAAATACAATTACTTTCACTTGGATTAAATGACTAATTTCATAATCAATCCCAGACATCATTAATTCAAAAAAGGAGGGTGGCCTTTTACACCTGCTAATATTACCTGCAACGTGAAGTTCGCGGCTGAGCTCACATTCACTTTTGGTTGGCCGGTGGTCGGGCAAGCAGGGATAAATTTCTGCAAAACGGAAAACACATTTAGCATCTTTGTCATAATTCGGAACTCATGATTGACCAATTGCCACGAGGTAATGCACACTTCTGGGAGCATCTTGAAATCAGAACATTAAAGAGTGTCCTTTTGTACCTTCAGGCTTTTCCCCCAAAAAAACACTGGTTTCCAAGTGGTAGAATTCTTTTTATGATGTATCTGTAAAACAAAACATATTTAGCATTTGCTCAGGGCAAAAACAACTTCCAAAAACATGAACAAATCAATGTAAATTGATTGCTGAAATAACCAGCCAATCAACTCAGTACTTTTTGGCAAAGTAACTCAACCACCCCAGGGGAACACGCACCTTCCACAGGAATCTTCGCGAGTGGAACTCTGGAAAGAAGGAAGGATAGATGGAAAAAGGGAGGAGGTAAGGAAGTAAGCAAATAAATTAGGATAAAAGGACGCTAAACTCCAAGATTCTATTGTAATGTATTTCAATATTGGCGACCATTTGAGCAGCGTAGTTTTATTTTGACTTGTACACAGGGGGCGCTAAACAAAACTCATCTGCAGTCAAATATTTAAGTTAATGTACGAAGCAATTTGCGAGTTCCACTAATGAAACGCCATACAATTTGTATTGACCATGACTGATCTTCTAAAAAGGTCAAATGTTTCGAAAATGTCTCATAAAAGCATTCAAATAAAAATAAAAATACATTTAATGTGTGCTCACCATAATACATGAAGGCGCTGAACGACAGAACGAGCATGGCCGCGCCAAGTACAAACGTCTTCATCTTCAATTCCGAAGAGTGAAGACAGGATCGTGAAATTTATGCCGTTCTTGTGCAGCACGCATACCGGCAGACTTTCGACAAGTCCACGCGTGAAGCTCGTCACAATCAGCAAAATTTTCGCAGGGAGGCAATGTGCGTCTCTTGCCTTTTTTTTTTTTCCTGCGAGATTGTGACGTCACTTTCGTCCGCTATTTCTTTCACTGGCTCTCAACTTTTCACCCCAGAATGATTTAATCATTAAGAATAACAAAATACATTCTATACATACGGAAATATCGGTTATTTCATGCATCTAATTACATTTAATTATACATTTAATATATTTAATTGACTTTTTTTTTCTCCTGCAAGATGATGACGGCGCTTTCGTCCGCTATTTCTTTCACTGGCTCTCACTTTTTCACCCCAGAATGATTTGATCATTGAAAATAACAAAATACATTCCATGCACGCGGAAATATTGGTTATTTCATACATCTAATTACATTAAATTATACATTTAATATATTTAATTGACTTTTTTTTCCTCCTGCGAGATTATGACGTCACTTTCGGCTGCTATTTCTTTCACTGGCTGTCAACTTTTCATCCCAGAATGATTTGATCATTGAGAATAACAAAATACATTCTATACATACGGAAATATTGTTTATTTCATACATATAATTACATTTAAATTATACATTTAATATATTTAATAACACATTTAATAAAAACATACATTTAATTATTTTTTCATCACACTAAATGTCACATTCCATGTTATAAAATCGTTGGAAGAAAGTCATATTTTGGTGACATTCACCGATTTAAATATGTTTATAGAGGCATGAGGCAGCTGTCACGATCCGTGTCTGTCATGCCATGTGCTTTTGTTTTGACAGGTGTGGGGGGCGTTCCCCCAGCGATCGTCTCGGGTCAGGCGGTCAGCAGCTGCGGGACGCGCCCACCAGCTCCACACCGGACTCCTATTCACTCACTGATTAAGATTAAGATATTTAAGACACTTACACCGACTCCCCAGCGTCGGATCGTTATCCCACATCGCTCACGTTCATGTACCATGCTCTTGATCGCACTCTTGATCGCACTCTTGATCGCACTCTTGATCGCACTCTTGATCGCACTCTTGATCGCACTCTTGATCGCACTCTTGATCGCACTCTTGATCGCACTCTTGATCGCACTCTTGATCGCACTCTTGTTAATAGTTCTCTTGCTATCACGCAAAAAAACAAAAAAAAAAAACAAATGTGGGTCCAAAAGGGACCGAACACTACTCGGGTCAATTTGACCCTTTTTGTTGTATTGTGAAAATAAAAAAGTTGAAAAAAGTGAAATTGACCGAAATATGGCGGCCCATTTTTGACCCCAAATGTGTATTTTTTCTGGTTTTGACAGTCATCAATGTCAAAGAAAAAAAAAACTAAACAAAAAAAAACAAAGCATGTAAAGGACTGTGACACGTTACATATGCAACGTGTACGTTTCGTAACAAGAAAAATGTATTTTCAAAGTTTGTGAGGACATATTGTCATGTAACCACTCTCCAGTGTGGCATCAAAGTGGGACTGGATGATTATGTAAAAAAATTATAATAGATTATTTTGAACAAGATTGAAATATCTTATTCTTGATTCATTCTTAATTTGTTTTGTCCAGTACCAAAAGACTTCTAAATATAATTTGCACTTCAAGACGCTTGCATTTTCATTCTCCAACACCCACAGCTTTGTTGCCTTGCATCTTTGCACAAATTCGAACCTCGAATAAGCATCTTCCTGTCATAGTTATTTTACGTTATTGTTCATTTTCACAAATCTTGAGTAGTGTTAAGGTGGGACTTTTGGTATACTGTATTTTGTACAATATCGTGGCAAATACCGATTGTTCCTGCTATGTGCGCGTTGGCCTCTTCGGGGCTGCATGTAGAATGAGATACGATTGAACTCTATATAAATGTTAACTTAACTTTCATATAACTCACAGTTTTTTACTGTTATGTTTCCTGTGTGAACGTGTTTCTACAGCGTTTACTCATACTCACTTTATTTGAAGGAATATCACTCTCAAAGTTGATGCCAATCTTGGATTGACTTTAGCATTAGTGCTAGCGTTGATTTAAAAATGAAGCATTTCTTCTGTTTAAACATACAATATATGTAATTATTTTTATTGTGTGTTTAGTTTTACAGTAAACATCAACTTTGTGTCACTAAACAGCTAAACCAGGGGTGGCCATGTCAGGTCCTTGAGAGCCACTTTCAAGCCGGTTTATGTCTCCCTTAATTTATGATCATTTGAATCAGGTGTGTTGTAGGAGAGACAGACATCACAAATGGATAGGATAGGGGCTCTAGAGGACTGGACTTGTGGACCCCCGGTTTAAAGCTTGATCAGGGATGGCAGAATCACATATGCGACACGCTTGGTAGCAGTAACGGCTCACCCTTTAGACCAGACGTGGGCAAACTACGGCCCGGGGGCCACATGCGGCCCGTTAAACGTTTTAATCCGGCCCGCCAAACTTGGAAAAAAATTAAATGAATAAAACTTGTTAATGTTTTATTTTCTAAATACTGTGGTTTTTCAGAGACATATATATTGTTGTAATGCTTTTGTTCACTTTCATTTAAAATTAAATGTATTTGTTTTCTCTGATGAGGTGAGGTTACCAAAACACTCCACTCATCTGCTCCTGGTCCGGTCCCTCTGTCAAATTTTAGAACCCATTGTGGCCCGCCAATCAAAAGGTTTGCCCACCCCTGCTTTAGGCAATATACTCATATGCTAAGGGCACCGTTGACTCCAGGGGGCGCCAAAACTCAGGTGAAAATTGACTTTGAATCTATTGTAACAACATTCAAACGAATTAGCACTATTAAATATTAATTCCGAGTAAAAAATAAAGAGGGGTAAATTGACATCATTACAAATGATTAAATAAAGGAAGAAGTGCATTTTGAAATCAACATTCCTGCCCAGGCTGAACAGAGGCTTACGCAATGTGTGACCTGCTTTGAATGAACTGTTCTTCAGCGACCAGATTAATTGCTTTACGTTTAAATGTATTTTCTGGTAGTTGCACTTCACATGGTATGTATATAAAAATGAAATGATTCCATGACTGAGAAACAAAATTTGAAATAACCTTTTTTTTTTTTTTTTAGTCAAAGACGAAGGGCATTTAAAAAAATGTAAAGGCATTATTTAATGTTAAACTAAAAACTAAACAAATAAAATCTCACCTGGAGCTTCACATTGGCTGCATGTGAGGCAACATGGTGCATTACGGTTACTTTCACAATGTCTGGAAATTGCAAACGCCCAACGGCTGCATTTTTATTTGAAATTATAATAACGTTTTAAAGATAGAAGCCAAAATCGAAAACAATATTCCATTTCGATTAATCGGCCAGCCCTACACCCATGGTGAGATTTTATGTGGTGCCCCCTCCTCCATCAACAATTTACTACAAGATAAGTGGAATTTTTAACATTTCCTTTGATAATATCACACTACTCAAAATATGAACTGGGCCATTTTTTCTATTCATGACTGTATATTGTTACTGTAAAACATCATGCGAGAGACTTTGAGTTGGAACACCTAATTGGACAAACCAATTTCCCTCCTCATTGTTGATCTTATCTTTGTGTCGGATAGTTTTGGTCATTGTGACGTGTTCACAAAGTTCTATGGTGCCACGTCAATTAATCTGCTTCTCCACACACAAAAAAGCAGCAGTACACCAATCAGCCACAGGGGGGACTACTGAATATCATTGATTGTCGTCACTCATTGGGCATAAATTTGATCTTTCATATTCACGGTTAATTGTCAGGTTATTGTAAATATGCAAAGATTCCTTCTCTTGAAAAAGATTCATTCTTTCACTGAAGATTTTTCTGGATATGGAATGCTGAGTTCAAATTATTTCACCTTGATTTCAATGTACTCATATTTCCTTTTGGCTAGAAATTAAGTGTAAATTGTAATGATACCTTTAAATAATGTGTTAACGTGAATTAATATCACATTTTTAATGAGAGGCTGTTGACAATGGTCTGTGCATCAAACCGGAAGATGGCAGAGATTACAGGATCAATTCTACTCACCGATTACAGTATACCAAGCACCCTATTCATGTCAAACATACAAACATATATTTACAAGTATTTTTACAGTAATATTTCATTTTTATTCTTTCATTTTTGTGCCTTTCAAGATGATTGAGCTGGGCAGGATGGTGGCGTCCAAGCATGTTCTATTGTTCGCTATGCTATGCTGACTATAGTGGAGTTTACTCTATTAATCTATACGATATATTACGCAAACTAAATATGCCGATGCAAATGGGCAAAATGTGTGATGGAGAATTGGACTGGACTGTATAATAATAATAACAAATACTATGTTGCCTTATGAGTGGTTTAGTCTGCGTTAATAGGTGAATTTATCAATCTCCGTTGCATCAATCTGGCAATTGAAACAAGTTCCAGTCCTGACATAATGGAAATAGTAACAGAAATAGAGCACATTCACTGCATGGTCAAAACAAAAGCAAAACAGATCTCATCTGTCCTAAGCATTTGGAAGTAAAACTTGTTCATAGACTGTCTGCAGAGAGAAAGTGGTCAGACTTGAATCCAGGTTGTGTTGCGGTGTGAAAATAAGAAGCCTGGGGTTTTGGAATGTGTCTCGTCACAGTCTCTTCTGATATTGGATGAACTTTTTACTTGGACCCAAATTGGAGCAATTTCTCTTGAACAGGAAGGGGGCATGCTGTCATTGCAGCACACATGCCAAGATCAACTCAGCCAGTTCGAGACTTTTCCACATTTGCCTGCAGGACTTGTTTTGCTTTCCTAACTTAATAATTTGAAATGATTTACAATTGCGCCCGAGTGCTGATTGGTGATGCACAATGAAGAAGCATTCAAGTCGCATTTGGAAAAGTAAAAGTTGCAGGGTTGCAAGGAAATTCATGCTCATGGCAGGAGAAAAGAAAAATACCTCGAAATAGAAATAAGACAAGTCTCCCTCAGATTTATGACGACCATGATGCGTTCCCTCAAATTTTGTCTCATGAAACAACAACATAAATCTCCGGGAAAACTACTGATGCATAAGGTACTTAATAATGTCGGAATTTTTACTACTAAGATCAAATTTTAATCACCGCGCTTTCTTTAGACCTCCAACTCGACAAGGCGAACAAATCTCGAGCCTGACAGAATTCATGCTATCTGCTACTCACGTTACTACTGTGGTTACATTTTGTTGTAGGTTTGTAAGGCTTGGAAGCGCCGGGAGGATGTAACTCCAACGTTCCAGTGGGAAGAGGTCTAGATTCCGACTTTTAGTGGGATTTGAACACAGCAACACGGGTGTTAAAGAGAGAAACGTTTTCTTTAGCTGTTTGTAACAATTTTTTTCTTAACTAAATATGTCGTTTAGCTTGTACTCTACAGAAATAAGGGAAAACAAATGAAGGAAAAAATAAAAATGATCACAGCCTTTTTCTAAAACAAACAAAGTAAATTGCCTTATCCTATGACCATTGACGAGATGTAGCTGTTAATATTTCTTTAATGTTGAGTAGCTAGTCACAATAATAAAATATGAGGAATCCACACAAAAAAAAATAAACGACATAATGTTATTGATTACAATAGAGTCCATCTTTTATTTCAAATAATCAAATTACAATGTATGTGTGTAATATATATATATATATATATATATATAGAGAGAGAGAGAGAGAGAGAGAGAGAGAGAGAGAGAGAGATAGAGAGAGCGAGCGAGAGAGAGAGAGAGAGCGAGCGAGAGAGAGAGAGAGAGAGAGAGAGAGAGAGAGATGGCGTTTTGCACTTTTCAGGGGTCCTCTTTCAACACTCAAAAATGCGGAAAAATAACACCCAAATGTGTGGACTGACCTATATGAGGAAAAAAAAATAAATTTACTAAATTGAGACACACTTCCGATATGAGCGATATCTATCTATACGCACACACACACGCACGCACACACGCACCCACGCACGCACACACACACCCACAAACGCACTCCCCACCACACGAGCACACACATTTAGTGTGCTTAAAGTGGGCCAGTCTGTCAATGACTCCCCAGCCACTAAATCTCCCAAGTCTGCCCCCGTGGTTGGCTTACTTTAAATAACATTGGGTTCATTCTTTTTCTCATACATTCTTCTTCTCTCAACACCCCTAGAGCCAGAAGTGTGAAGTAATCTCACAAACGGTGCTGTTGAGAGCACAGATGACAACAACACTATTTATCAGACTTTGACCAATACAAGAACAACATTCTGTTTTTCAAGCTGTCCACTTTGTTAAACTTTGTCAGGCCCTTTCACTTCATCACATCGTTTGCGAACGAGTCGGTGAACGTACACCCATACTGCACATTTGTGCCAAAAATATGTCGTTGCGCCTATTGTCATGACGTGTCATTTGACTCAGTGTTATGAGGATGTATTGTTTGCCTGGGTCGTGTGGTATGTTGTTTAATCAAAATGTTTCATTTCACGTCGTTGCTACGTGTCGTTCGACAATGCCAATGCGCACTTTCAATGAAATAATAACAGAAGTTGGCAACGTAAGACAGCTGCCATCCAGCTTCAACCGCGAGGGACATATTCCATTCCTCAACGAAAGGCTTGATTCTCGGGAAACTAGTTTTTAATTTTTATATATTTTTTTATTTTATTTGATCATTGTGGAAAATACTACAAAGTCCTAGTACGTTTTACCATCGACGTCTAACAACGACACATATACAGTACTGACACAGTACAACTGATGCTTCGTTTCATTCCTGTACCCTTTTTAGTATGTTATTTATCATAATTTTAAATATTAACTGGGCTTTGATTTTCGTTTGAATATATGTTTGTGTTGACATTTAAAGCGATAATTATAAGAACAAGTTTTATAAGTTTTAATTAAAGTTTTTCTTTTCCGAGTTTGTGGCGCCTCTTAGAGGACACGTTGCCTTTACGTGGGGAGCGATCTGACGCTGCAGTCTTACTCTGTAGTACCATTTTGCACCACTAGATGTCAGTAGATTCCATTAAATAAACTAAAGTACGTATGACATCAATTCCCATGCGTTACAACTGCCCTGACATTATAAAACGACATGATTTATATCTGCACTATATAAACTTACATTACATTTTATCGACTTTATCACTACTTAGTAATATTGTCTAGTAATAGCCAGTCAGTTCTGAATGCACAGTGGCTTTTGTATTTTTCATGAGGAATCTGTTGTGTCCTGATCAGGGGCGCTGCCAGGGATTTTGTCCCCCCCCCCCCTCTACACACACAAATATGTTGATGGACATTATGTGGATCTCCCAAAGTAATAAGACACGTATATGGACAAAAGGCGAGGCAACAACAATATTAATAGAAAAAGGTTGGTTGGTGCCATGCTCAAGGGCAGCAGTCAGAAGCAAAACTATCTTTAATTCAGAGAGGACCAAACCGCTGCCGCATAAGTTCATGGAGGTATGTATTATTCACTTTAGCTTTGTGGCATTACATAATGCACTCTTAACCGTTTTTTTTACATGTACATTTACTGTATACTGACCTATGCTGAATTCCACAATCTTGTCTTTCACTGTATTTCAGAGAGTTTTACACATGGATGATGTTGAAATCCCCCATGAATTCATCCACACAGAAGAGGCAGAGTCCACCCTCTGTAAAGCAAGAAGCAACATCACCCTTTGTACTACTAGCTCACATAATGCGGTCCTCCATCGTCATTCCAATATGGGCCCAAACAACACACGTGACATCCTCACCTTTTTGGACCATTTTTCGTCACCGTGAATGATCAAATGCACCAGATGGAACTCATCAGGGACAAGGACTCATTCCACTGCTTTGCTCTGGTGCAGAACATGTTTCAACACCATCCACAGTTTACCTTACACCCTGAGATGGGCATTCCACCCCATGGACGGAATGGTCCGTCCTAGACGGATGTCCATTTTGGGGCTGGAAGAAGAGAAGTTTTTTTAAAAAAGGACAGACTAAGCAAGGATGGAAGTGGGTTTTTGTTTTCTGGGTCAACGATTATTTTATAAACATGGTCAAAGGGTACTCAGGTTGTGGACGGAGGACAGACCAGCAAAATAGGGTAAAGGGCCCATATCTGCTTCCACCATATTCTCCATTTCAAAACGCCATCAAAGGGTTTTTCTCAGCACGGCGGTGAAAAGTTTATGATCTGCATGCTCAGGTGTCCGTCCTTGAGGCCATGGAAGAGACTTGTGATCAAATCGACACCGTAGCTGGGCAAAGATGGATACGTCATACAAGACGGTTCTCATCACGTTGACTTGCCAATGAGGATGTTGATTTAACAAGATTGTTTTGCAGGATCTGAGGTGTTCTCTATAATGTGTATGTGTGGCTGTGCTAATTATGTGTCTTGTTTCATCCATATCAATTTTTTTTCAAATTTTTCAGTATGACGCTTTAGTCTGTATACCTTGTGCAAATATCCCTGTCCGCTCCAGTTTTCCTATTCAATTTGTTATAAAAGCAAATTCTGTTTGTCCGACCATCCCGCCTTAGTGTAATCCACGTCTTTACAACTGACTGCGAAGCCAAGCTTTTACTCTCCTCAGCCGGACAAAGAAGCTTTCTTCGATGCAACCTCAGGCCGAACTGCTGCCAGAACATCTTAAAGGATAACTTTTTCATCTTCTTTTACACAGCTTTCATTATAAGGCTATCTTGAACTTTTTGTGTGTCTTCATCCCTGCCGCCTGTACTTTGACCTCAGGTGAGGACTCAGGAAACCTGACAGAGGACAGCAAACATCTGCAGAAGTTTACTGGATAAGATGCATAGTATATCCCAATAGGTGACAACATTTTTTTTTCCAAAATTCCAAAATCACTAATTTATTTGAATAGCAAATCATAAAAGAGTCTCAAAGGGCTTCTCAAGAACTCAAATGACAAATCAACAAGTTTTCCCAGATCTAAAATTAAACTGGTTTACATTTTGAATTTCATTAATTTGTTATGGAGAAATCAGTTATTAAACTAACTATCCCCACCCCTCATTGCCTTGGTGTAACATCAGTGGGTGGCGACTGGGAATTTTGGAAGAACTCCTGAATGGACATTTCAGCCTAAACAAAAACAATTAGAAAATAGAAGAAAATTATCCGATAAGATTGTTATTGTATTTTGGAAGGAGACTCTTATTTAAGTGAGCAAATGTTGTCCTGCTCTTGCTAGTACAGCCTCCTTCTTGGATCTGGCCTTATTGTGGGGGAGGAGGCTTGTGTGTTCCAAGTATCTTTTAGAGTGTTATCGTCACAAGCTTGCTCCTGGTCGAGTCACCCTTGGCTGATCTTCAAGGGAGGTTTCCAGATAAACAGGGACCCACAATGTGTCGGTATGCACCAGTCGACTCTCCTGCCAGAGGGCTAACAATTCAACCAGGAGGAACATGTATTGCTACGGAACCGATCAAGAAAAGTACTGGACACAGTAACAGACCCCAGCTTGCCCCTTACCAACGAGTACAGATTGCTCTCCATTGACCCGTTTTGCCACTTGGACTGCCCAGACAATCCTTCGCCTGCTATCCTGCAGTCCCGAGAGCTCTCCTGCTCTCAGTCTCATGGGCCTGTGATGTTTGATGGCAAGGTAATGGTGAAATAAGAGCCGGTGATCATTGGTGCAGTCAAGAAGCGACTGTCACATTTTTTTTTGTGTGTGGAGATGATCACAGTTTTTCCTCATATAAGCTCACGTTTGATCCAAAATGTGATTTTTTTTTTACTCATCATGAGACTTGTTTTTTTGGATTTACTGTTTTTGTGCTTTTTACCGTCTTTATTCTTAGTTTCATTATTTGTTGTTGTATGACTTAATTTTGCTCCAAGTACAGCACTTTGCATACAGCAAGTTTGGAAGACTATCATTGTAAGAGTTAGATAGGGTGAAGGACAGTTTTCCAGGGAGGTTCAAAGGAAAGATGATGTGAGGTGCATTACAAGTGGGTCAAGCATTGAAACAAAGATCAGGGATTTCCATAGATTTATGATGCCCTCTAGTCTCATCTGTGCACCTCTATCCCCCTTTGATGTGTGGAATATCAAATTCTTCATCGTGTGCTGTGACTTCCTTCAATCTGTATGCTCTCTCATCAAAGCATGCGCAAGCAGGGAAAGAAGCGTAAGCAGACGAAAAAAGAAAGTGGGTTTAACTTAAATGAAAAAAAAATGGAGGAAACAAGAGTAGCAAAAGCAACCTAAAACTTGTTTGGGAAAAAAAGCTGCCACATCTGCCTTTGATCTATTTCACTGAATGTATTACCTGTCTAAAAAATGACAAAAGAAAAACTTGTGTCTTGGGAAGTTGGCCTCTTGTGAAATAGTTTAAAAACCAGGGCGGGGCAGTATACATATACCACAATCCCTACATTAGCATCTCTCCCTTGGTGGCGTCATTCACAGATGCTTTTTTTAACGTCGTCAGGAGCCAACAATTTTTATGAATAAGGCCAGAGGGTCCAGGCCGGCAAATAAGGGTCAAGTGCCCCGTTTAAAACACATGCAAGTGTAATACAGCTTTTAACTCGTTCATCCATACATATACATTTTCAAAAAAGTAGTCCTCGCCTCCCAAAGACGTATTTATGCGTTTTAGCCTTTTTATTTTTTACGTCACAGCTCCGTGTTTTTATAATATTATAACACAATATTCTGTTGGCCTCGCAAAATCCGTCAAAATCCAGAAAAATGGTGGAATTAAGGGGTTTCTTCTCGTGAAAATTTCTGGGATTAAATGAGTTAATAATTTATGCCCTCATTCTAATTTTACATACACGTTTGATTGCTACAAGTGAGATTCAGAAAAATGGATTTCTGTATTGAGCAGAGTTATTCCAAGACATCACTTTCAGTGTCCTTCTGTAAGGTTAGCCACAGTAGCGTCAGGACACCCGGGACAAAATGGGATTGTCGCGAAAACAACGTGGGGTGATGGGATGTCTAATGTCTGGTGAGATGTTTAAATCCCTTAGTCTTTCAGTGACACATTAAAAATAAGTCATGCTACAATTTTAGCATCCGTGGCTAACTGCGACTTGTTTACTGTTGCCTATCAGTGAGGAGTCAGAGACTCGGCATGGGATTCAATGAGGCTTCATTTGAATATTGTCAGCAGTTTTAACACTGCCAACTCCCCCTTAACCTAAAATCTTCCAACAAAACAGGAAAGATGAACTTTGAACAGTGACTTCAAAAGAGTTTGTGCCCTGTGACCTGGCCTGATTCCCAGCAGCGCACAAAGAACAACTGTAACAACATCACAAGGGACTTGTAAATGTTAGCTGATAACTCTTGGAAATGTTTTTAGAGTAGAATAACAAGTATTTAAAGACAAATTATTTCAAGAAATTGGCTGGGGTTCATAGCCAAAATTGTAATGCTTCTGTTACATTTCAATTCAAATCTCATATGCAAATAAGTGAATGGCTGTTGATTTCCTTTGATTGGCAAATGAGTGAACACGCTTGCCAACCATTAGTCTGGGGGGGGGAAAGCAACTTGTTTACAACAAATATCAGCAAGGTTGTAACAACATTATGTTTTCAGAAATCATTGGTCACCAAATAAAAAAATACAATGTTGCACACACATTCCAAAACAGCTACATGAAAATTACTCTACATAGGACACAAATAGAAACAATTTCTGAAAAAAAAAAAACTCTCTCTGATCATGTTTTATGTTGCTTGATGGTTTAGCTTTTGATCTTATTGGATCTAAGTTCTAAAAGTATCTAAAAAATATCCTGCCTACTAATAAGTGATAAATACAGTTTTTCTTTCTCAGATAAAATATTGGGACTAACCCTTACAATTAAAAAAAAAATTGTCCCAGCGATTAATGTACTCTAATTTTGTGAAATGGAAAACTAAGACTCCGAAATACTGATTTACAACTGAATCCAAACAGAACGGCCATAATAAACCAAGTCGAGAAGGTTGAAGGAAAGCAGAGAGAGCGACTGTCGGGGCGGCGGCGAACAAGGTCGTTCGGTGAGTCAAATGGATCAAGGTGGAGGAACCTTCATAAGAAGCACCTTCTCACGACTATTTCCTATTGGATGTATGGTGACCTCCAACTTGGGTACAATTTGCCAGCATGAAAATGGGAAACAAACCCATTGGAGCATCTG
This sequence comes from Idiotropiscis lumnitzeri, assembly GCF_059441095.1. Classification (NCBI taxonomy): domain Eukaryota; kingdom Metazoa; phylum Chordata; class Actinopteri; order Syngnathiformes; family Syngnathidae; genus Idiotropiscis; species Idiotropiscis lumnitzeri. The sequence goes on from NC_142406.1 coordinate 4,557,557, forward strand.
AGAAACAGTGTTTTATATTCCTTTTTTTTTTTTAAGCATCATACAAAGCGCTAGACTCCTTCAGGGTGTGATTTGCGCACGTACATCAATTATTCAAGGATGATAACAAATTAAAATGCTAAAAAGCAACCTTCTCGGAGAGAAACTATAACTGTCGGAAACTGGGAGAGCACGCGGGAAGCATGTACACAAATCTGACCTACATTGTGCCTCTCCAGGGGGACTGTTGCTATGGAGTAGAGTGGGAGGGTGTGAAACAGAACCACTCTTACACCTGGTGAGCGAACGCTAAAAAGAAGAGGAACGTCTATCCTTTACCCATCACCAGAGCAGGTGGAAGTGGCAGAGGGGGGGGGGGCACTGCACACTTGGCATCAGAATTCCTGCCGCATTCACTTTAAGGAGCATTCACCCCACTTCTTTGCAACTGGAGAGATTGAACGGAAAGAGTCTTTTCTTTCCTATCAAGGCAACTCTTCACCATGTTTGTGACAAATCTCAAATATTATACTACAGATGAATTGACAGGAGATTGTTAAACAAGAAACATTGTAAATGAATAAATAATGATTGGAGCCATCACTTAAACGTAAACTAATTTTCATTGATGATCCATCGACGCTTGATGATGGACACCATGGATGATCTCGCCAGACATCTTCTGTGTTCCGTCAATTTCTTCTTGTAATATGTTATTGTAATATTGTAGTATTTTCGCAACTATAAGGCGCACTTTAAAGTCCCAAATCTTCCCCAAAACAAACGAGGCGTCTTGTAATGCAACACGCCTATTTTATGACAATAAAGGGATTTCTAATTCTAATTCTAATGAATGGCATGAGAGATACGTGTTTTGTGTTAATTTTATTTATTTGTTTCATTGTGTGCTTGTATGCTGAGATATTTTTGGTTTTCATTTGAAACCGTGACTCTAAGGAGTGTGGTGACCACTGAAATCCCTTCGCTGTCATTGTCAGTCAGATGGGTTGCCATGACGTTTTGAGGTGCGGCATGTGCGGGTTAGCATGTGCGGGTTAGCATGTGCGGGTTAGCATGTGCGGGTTAGCATGTGCGGGTTAGCATGTGCGGGTTAGCATGTGCGGGTTAGCATGTGCGGATTAGCATGTGCGGGTTAGCATGTGCGGGTTAGCATGTGCGAGTTAGCATGCGCGAGTTAGCATGCACCCAGTCAAGTATTACATATACAGAAACAGCACCCTCAACTGCTGCTGTGCCCTTAGAAATACGGTAGTCACAGATTATCCTAGTAATGCTGTCCAGTCTGTTTCACCAGCAATATGAACTGTGTTCAGGGTTATGGTTTGTGCTGGTTCAGGGCAGTGGACTGCCAGCCTTGGTAAAATGACTGTACTTTTTGGCTTCTATACCCGTCAATGGCAGTGAATGAGGTAATCATGAAAGGTGGACGTGACTGTAAAAACCGTGCAGTCCAAATGGCATTTACCGAACAACACAATGAAGAGAGCAGGTTGTAGTTTGAATATGCCTTGGAGAACATTCTGCTGCCTGCAACATACTCCAACATGACCCATTTGGCAGTGGGTCAGTGACTGGTCTCGTAAAGTATCCAGTATCTGCTGAGAGCCGCACAGACGCCATCCTTGCCAAAGATGTGATTAGATAGTATGAGATCCTCTGATGAGTTGATGGCAAATACTTGCAGCCTACATTTGAGCGGCGGCTGGGAGTTTATAGAATATTTGAACTTGATTTCTTGCATCAGAGCAAGGCGAATCTCATCTCAGGCTACCAGCTGCGTTGCTCTCCTGAGAAAACCTCTGACCTGATTTATACTCTGTCAGTGTTTTCCTCCATGACCTTCACAGGCAACCGACTATAGCAGGGTGGTTTAAGCCCCCCCCCCCTTGTTTCCACCTCCCTCCCCCAAATCTGCCCACCATCTGAAGAGCATGAGCAGGAACTGTGGAGGTAGGTGTGTGTGTCATCAGACCCGACCCAAAAGAACAATTTGTTTAGACAACGGGGGATTATTTTTTTCCTCCCTTGTCTCTTGCCTGGTGCTGAAAAGCATTTGTACTGGCATGTTTGGAACAGTATGGTTGTATAACAATAAGTTCCCTGCAGGCTGCATGCAGTTGAGCTGTAGAAAAATGATTTGACCAAATACATCCCACATTTTTATTAGAGATGATCTTGATTGTTTGCGAGACATTTGAGCGACATTGACTCCTGACCTAAAAGAGGTTGCCTGCGAACAGCGAATTCTCTGAAACAGACAATGTAGGCTACACTTAAATCTCTGATCCAAATGACCCAATTAGATTTTAAATTCACACAGGGCCCAGATTGGATACCACTGTGAATATGTAAATACTAACAATGAAATAATCCCACCTCCGGCCTTCCATACTTTATCACAGTTTTGGGTCGCATTTGGAAGGATGATAAAAGATGTGGAGAAGCTGCAGGCATGACCTCAAATATAGCTCGGCAAAAGAAAAAAAATATCTCCAACTATGAGTCGAACAGCTGGAATTCGATGTAAGATTATTTATGAACATCAATGTTATAAAGTAGAATGGTTTAAAAAAAACTAACTGGTGACTGAATCTGTCCTGACTTTGCTTTGTGCACTGAAGAATTAAGATTCAGGGAAACTAAAGGGTTGAGAGTGGGAGTGGAAATGCTCCCTCTAGACTGCGGAGGCAGCAAACTAGACACCCGCTGCCCCCCCACACCCCCACTTTATGATGGTTGCCTTGCTGCTTCTATTTGGTTCCTTATTTCATACTACTGCTTGTTAAGAACCTTAGCCAAGATAGAACTAAAAATAGTTGAAGCCAGCAAGACCAGGTGATACCATCTGCTGGAAAAACCGTCATTTAGACACAAATGCTTCTGTTATTGTCTGGATTGCTACTAAAAAAATGCTGTTCTCTTATCACTCATCTACTTTTTAACATGATTTCCCAGATAAATTATTCTATAAGTCAACATTTGGTGCAATCCAGCATCATTCAGAACGGCTCATTTCTAGAAGCATGTTTGGAAAACGGCAGCCAACGATAGATTTAGTTTATTTGATTTCTTTTGACTTGATGGGTTGGCAGGGCCTCCAGTGGCCCAACTTTTTGTCTGCAAGCAACGAAAAAAACAAAATATTCTCAGTCAGTGGAAGTGAAGAATCTAGCTCACTGTTTCAATATTTTTTGGGGTGAAGTGAATGTCTGCCACAAACCTGACTCTGGTCTGGCTAACATAATGTCACTCCTTACATATCATATTAGACCCACTTACCAACCCTCGGAACTAAGTGCCAGGGGGCCAGGATAAAAATAGGCCAGCTTTCTCATCTATGAACATGTATTTGAGAAATGAAGCCAGAACAGTGTCCAGTTTTGACACAGAAAATACAATTTGGAATTGTGGAAAAAAAAAAAAAAAAAGTAGATCGACACCACAACTCAACGAGCAGTTGTGCAGCTGTTTTGTGCACATTTGAGACGTAATACTAAAGTTTTATGTTAAGGCGCAAGCACCCTAAGAATTTCTCCCTCTAATAGCAAATTCTTCATTTGTCATTTGAGTGAAATCTGTTTTTAATGAGGTCGTGGAAAACGAGACGGCCTCCTTCTGCTCATTCATTCTTTTCACCATGTGCTATTCCATCAAGTTGGCGTGCTATTAATTAACTTATGCAATGGTGTTCGCAGCTGCTGCAGCACTTTCGCAAGTTTTTCTTTAGCTCTGGTGCTTCTAAAGCAGCCGTGGGCAAACTGTGGCCCTGGGGCCATTTGCGGCCCGTTAAACGTTTTGATCCGGCCTGCCGAGCTTGAAAATAATTAAATGAATAAACCTTGTTAATGTTTTTATTTTCTATATACCGTGGTGTGTCAAAGGCAGATATTTTGTTGTAATGTTTTTGTTCATTTTTATTTAAAATTAAATGTATTTTTTTCCTCGGATGAGGTGAGGTTACCAAAACACTCCATCCATCTGGTTCTGGTCCGGTCCCTCTGTCAAATTTTAAAACCCATTGTGGCCCACCAATCAAAAAGTTTGCCCACCCCTGATCTAAAGTATGTAACAAGATGCCTTTTTTGGAGGGGGGGGGGGGTTGTGTGATCATATTTGACGCCTGACTTTGTAATGGCCCACTCCACTATGAGGCTCCTTTTGACCTGGGCCATATTTTATGCCATCTGGTTTTTAGGAAAATGTCGTACTGATGAATATCAAATGAGGCTTCAATGTCAGCAAGTAACAGCAATATTGGGCCACCAAATTTTGGATGCCTAAATTTGTCAAGGTTTTCGTGGAGTTTTGAGGGGGTGGAGGACCCAAACGCAAGAAAGTGAGGCAGGGGTAACTTAAATGGTACTTAAAAAATAAATAAATAAATAAAACACACACAGAAGTACAAAACCACTGGGCGCAACAAAACACAAACTTGACTTAACGGAAAAAAACATCTGACGTGGACATCTAACAAGAGAACAATGCACCGACCAGAAATGAAAGTAAACAGGGGACTAAATACAAGCAAATTAACGAGACAACGAGGAGCACCTGGACAAGACACAAAGTGTTGGAAGGACCTGATTGGTTTGCACTGGGGCTTGGGTAGACGAACACAGGTGGACACAAAGAACATGACGAGACACACCAAACACCGGGAGAAAACATGAAACTAAATACTAAACCAAAAACAACAAAGACGGATCATGCCAAAAATTAAAAGTAAAAATACTGTGATTAGTCTCTACAACTATTTGATTTATTCGATTTAGATCGGTTGATATTTCGCATTCAATGCATTTAAATCGGCGATCGACTGGAATGTCAGCATTTGCGCGACATGATTGAGTCGAGCCGCAAAATAAGTCATTACAGCAAACACAAATTTCTCTTCCATGGTGCATATGCGAGCCCGAATGCTAATCTATTTTTAGCCTTGTCGCCAAGGGCAGGGAGTACTCATCCACGGCAGTCGTCACTTGCCAAACAATAATCGTTGAAGTGGGGAGGAGTGGGGAACGTCCGGCAATGCACATTCAGCCGATCACAGACGCAACCAGCAGGCAGATGACTAAATAGACGCACAAAACATTTGCTTACGATATATATTACGGTCCTACCAAACATGGATTGAGCTATTCTCATGACGCAATTGCATTTTTTCCGCCATTTATATCTGAGAAGTTGGTCAAATGTTTGGAATAATTTTTAAATATTTTATTATATTTATACGTTAAATTTATAAAAATATTTTAGTTTTTTTCAAACTCATTTTACGGGTCGTGTCTCAATTACTTTTGCTACGGCGGAAGTTGGCCGAAGCGTAATTATTACAAGTTGTTTAAGTAGATATATTGTGCCAATTTTACATTATCACAAGATGTCTTAAAAAAAAATTTGGGGGTAGAATTTCAACATTCCTGGAGAATCTCTCAATTCTTAATTGGTATGCTGATCTCGAGAATGACTCAGCATTGATGAAGTGCGGACAGACACAGAAGCAATCATTGCTAGCCAACAAATATGTCATTGTAGAACTTAAAAGAAAAAAAAAAAGGAAATCTCACATACAAAGTTAGGGAAAACATTTCACCTGAGTCATGGGAATGCCTTCCATAATTCACACTCATAAAGTGTTTTGCAACTACAGTCCCGGCTTGTCGTTTGAGAATGACAACTAGGTCACAAAACTGACACACAGATGCAGTTCCGAAAACATCAGATATCCAACTAGACATGCTCTGGCAATGATAATGGATACGGAAAGCCAAATTATTTTACTATCCAAAAAACTGCAGTCCAATTTATTACAAATAAGATTTCAGGAAGCATCCGTAATAATCCTTGAAGCGGATTAAAATAATGTCTCCACAGAAAGTAGAAATAAATGATTCCGTAAAGCACGAGTAGAAAGTACAAGTGAAAAAAAAGAGATGAATATCACACTTAGGAAAACAGGAGGGAACAGCTGAGAAAAACACACTTCAGCAAAAAGGCTGCCCTCGTCTTATCACCTTCCATACTGCGCTTTTTTATCTGTTTCCTGCTGCACAGTCTCAGCTTCAACATCCTGAGCCCAGTTCAACCTGAAGGTCGGGCCTCTGGAGTTAAACAACTGAAAAGGCACTTTGATAAACACAAACCATTGGGATTTGGAGAGAATAGTGTCAATAAAAATTACTGCATCTGTTTTCAGGTCTGGTTAGCACGACGGCCTCACAGTGCAGAGGTCGTGGGTTTGATTCTGGCTCCGGCCTTCCTGTGTGGAGTTTGCATGTGCCCGCGTGGGTTTTCCCAGGGTACTCTGGTTTCCTCCCGCATTCCAAAAAACATGCATGGCAAGCCGATTGAACACTCTAAATTGCCCCTAGGTATGAGTGTGAGTAAATTGGTTGTTCGTCTCTGTGTGCCCTGCGATTGGCTGGCAACCAGTTCAGGGTGTACCCTGCCTACTGCCCAAAGACAGCTGGGCTAGACTCCAGCACCCCCCGCGACCCTAGTGAGGAGAAGCGGTACAGATAATGGATGGCTGGATGTTTTCAGGTCTAACATTGTCAAACATAACCTTCATTTACTTTAGTTACATCATTTTAAATTAACATCGCAAGTGTATTCATTATCTTCTTAAGCATCAAGCGTAGGAAAAAAAAAAAAATAATATATATATATATATATATATATATATATATATATATATAATTACTTGTTGTCCCTCACAACAGTCTTTTCCTTTTAAGCAGGGAACATTTTATATCACTTTTACAAGTGCAGCTCAAGCCTTCTAAAAGACCACGAACCCCGACTGAGGATTCATTAGAGCGCACCAAACACGCCAGTGTAAGTTCTTCCAGGTGCGTTTTATTTGCTGCATTCTTCAAAAGAAGCAGAGCGTAACATCTCAATCTGTTCAAACAGTTGAGATAACTTGAGGGGATTTGAACTCCAAGGCCTTCCCCTGTAATCATCGGAAGGTGATAATGAAATGGAAGTGGTGGCTACTTGTTAGAATTGCCACTTCTGTTCATGTTGAGCTGCAAATATAAACAATATTGCACTAAAAATGCATATATTATTTATATATATATAAATATATATATATATTATATATTACAAACAGAACTGTATGTGTGTTAGCTAGAGAGAGGGCCAAATACCTCATCTCCATTTATTTGCTACATTTGCTGAGTAAGTAATACACTGCGTAACATTTGTTGCAAAAATATCGAGAGTGCAAAGTAAAGCACACACGCACACAAAGATTATCTAAGGCAAGCATGGCCATGCCGGACAAAAAGGACTCCCAGCATCTGCGCCGAACATGAGCCAAGTTACGTAAGAGCTCGACAGCCAAAGTGATTTGGTTGGGTTGCTTCCAGTCAGACTTAACTTCAGCATTTTTTTCCCGTTTTGTTTTGTTTAAGGTGGCCACAGCCGATTGAACAAGCGGGATGGCGGGATGAGTCAAACGGGTAACAGGATAAAAATGGGCGTTGATGAGAAAGCAGTTGTTACAAAGAAACACTCTAGCCTCCAAAAAAATTTTTTGTTGTCGGCTGAAAATATTTATGATACAACTTGAGACGAAAGAACTAAATTTCTGCTTTTATATCTAGCCACACCTGGATCTGACACACAAGGAACATATATTTAGAAGGATATTTGTAATGGAACACCTTTACATTCTTCTTTTTTTCCCAGACTCTTTCTGTTTTTGTTTGTTTTGTGGGTTTACTCACTTTACTCCTCCGTTTGGGGTAATTTTACTGCTGTGATCATGAGTTTCATCATCCGCCCCGGAAAAATCCATGCAAGCTCCAGCCATGCATAAAATTATCTCCACTGTGTTATATCGATGCGCTTTTACTATATGCAGAGATTGGCCCTTTACCCTATTTTGCCGGTCCGTCCTCCATCCGCGACTTGGACACCCTTCCGTCGTTACACTTTCGTCCTTATTCATGAAAACTTTCCGGTCTGTCTTTGTTCTCTGAAAGCGCTGGCGTCCTTACCTTTTACCTAAACGTGCCTTATGTGCAAGAACTGTGATCAAAAGTCAATCAAAAGCAACCAAAATGGATCTTGACAAGAGAGTGTGGATAAATATGAATAGTGCAAATATATCAATGACATCTGATACCCCCCCCCCCTCCAAAAAGTATAAGCCAATTAAGGTTACAAATATTGGCGTCGTCGATTATTGCCACTTTCAGTAATAATTTACAGTAGTTTCTTTTCCCCCCCAAAAAATACAATTAACTCATTCACTGCCATTGACGGTTATAGAAGCCAAAAAGTCCATTCATTTTTTATGAACAAGTTAAATATAGAATTTGAAATAGAGATGAAAAGTTCTTGCCAAAAAAAACAAACAGTTTGCAACAAGTTAAAAACTGCTACGCCGCTCAGTGAGAAAGAAAAAAAAAAAATCTCAAATCGTTTGAATAATGTGGCACTCATTGAACTTTATAACATAATAACAATTTGAAGCACTTATTGGTGAGTTTGGCCCATTGTTACTTTTGAGTTAGGACATTACAAACATCCTTTATATGAAGGAAAGCCTCGATAAAGAAAAGGAAACTGTCCCACCATCTCAGCTCTGGACGACTTGTGTTTGCGGGGTGGGGTCACAATGGCAGACTGCCAGGCTCTTCTCAGGAAACCGAGTCAGGCAGGGAGCGGTTCCTCCGCCCTTATCAGCACATCCTGTCCTCCACTGTGACGACCACACTGTTCACACCCTTCACAATCTTAACACTGATGGGGGGGGGGGCTGTCATCAATCAGCCTGAGCAAACTTAACAATGTTTAGCCCTTGTGCTGAATACACACTCCTCAAATGGATGCGAGTAATTACTTGGGCCACTTGTTCGCGAGCTACCACAGACTGGTCTTTGAATGGAGGGGAGACGATAAACAACTACTTTTGGTTTCTGCTGCAGCATTTGTCACTGTAGAAAACGGTTTAATTCGATAAATGTAAAAAAAAAAAAATCCAATCAAGATATATTTATGATATTTCTACAAAAAATGAATAAAATTTAGAATCTTTAAATATCATGGCTCATATTTGGGGTGAACGACTTTAAAGCGGGTACGACGTGTGATGCTAACTTTTCTCACAATGATCACAATGCATGCCAGAGGAAATTGAATTTAAGAGCGATGTTTATCAATGTTTGATGTACTCGATACTACCTTTTTCTTGCTGTTAGTTTGCTTTTGTCAATCTGTTTCTTTTCTAGTCTACTGATTCGCTATAGCACCGGTGTCAAACTCAAGGCCCGGGGTAAATATCTGGCCCGGGACCTCATTTTTTGTGGCCCGCCAAGAGCAAATTACGTGCGTTAACTTCCTGTTTCTAGCACATTTTTTTCACTTTTAACAATATTGAGAAGTGAGGTACTGCCGTTTATTTGTTGCAAATCCTCTCCCTATTAAAATAAATTGAAAAATTGTTGAACAATTACTGAATGGCTTCTGATTTCAAAACTGGCTTTCCATCAATTTGTTCTGTATATGTGATAACGTAAGTTGATCAGACATTTATATGGGTTCACAGTCATGATGGCCCAATGAGGGAAACCATAACTACAATATGCAAAATGGCCAAAGTTAATTTGCATATTAATTCTGGCTCAATCATTCAAGTTATATCAAAGATAATTATTCATATTTGGAGAAATTTACATATATTTTATAAAACCCTGACTGTGGATAGTATGATAAACAATATTCTGTTAACGCGGTCTTTTTGCCACTTTCATTGTGTTGTGTTCCAGTTTTACAATATGTATACTCCAGTGTTCATACGACATCAAAATATTATTATTTTAACAAACGTGTACTTTAAAATCGACATTATGTGTATGATTAAGTAATATACGTATAATTGTATCAGTCATAATTAATTCTTAATTAATGGTTAAGATCATTTTCATAAAACATCTGGCATTTAAACAGGGGTGTGTAGACTTTTATATCCTCTGCATAAGTATTAGATACACTTGCTGTTGACTTTTTGGCTCAAAAAAAGAGTCTGTGTGCTTCCTGGAAGTTAGGCGTACCGTTTGGGAACATGTGACCCCTGAAACCTTTCCCAGTGCACAGAGCAAGAGGTTCACCGAGGTTCAACCTGACATGCCACTAAACTTCACAGGAGTTTTTTTGGAGCGGGGAAATTATGGATTTGCCAAATCCGAACACTCACATGGATGAGGTCTATATTCCCTTGACCAAACTTTACAACGCAAATGCACAATGAAAACACTTGTTACTGTGAAAGGGTGAAGAGAGGTATTTCCAATTTTAAGATGTTGATAGTTTGGCACTAGAATGACTTTTTTTTCAGGGGGTTTCCTTATTAGAAAAATAGTTTTGACCACCAAGCAAACCACAAGTCTACTAGCATTCTGGATTATGTTTGACCACTACAGCTAAACAGTATATTTACAAAAAAAGTCATTCTGAAGTAAATCTGGCAACTCAGGTCAAATCCAGAATGAATCTTGCTCAAATTTAAAAGGTTATGTTTGTGGCAATCAAAAATCCTTTTACCTTTTAAAATACTTTTGCTTTTGTACCAGTTTCAGCACAACTAGACAAATAACAGCACGAAAGAGCTTTCTGATTGGAAAGGATGTTTTCACTCTAGTACTGACGGACATCAACAGAAGAAGGCACAGGCATTAGGTTATTTTTAACTACGATGCATTAACTAGATCTTTATCTAACTGGTACATGACAAACAAAAAATTGCAGCCGCCATTTCACTGATTGTTTCAATCTGCCTTTTGGCTGACATTTGTGGATATCAAACATTATTATAAATTACAAATATGAATGCCTAAAACTGTTATCGGCACATTTATCATTGTATCGTATTTCCACATTTCTCTGTAAAACTAAATGTATTTTTTTTTTCTCCGATGAGGTGAGGTTACCAAAACACTCTATCCGTCTGCTCCTGGTTTGGCCCCGCTTTCAAATTTTTAGAATGCATTGTGGCCCACCAATCAAAGAGTTTGCCCACCCCTGATATAGACCATGATACTTTGCGCCGCTGAGGAACATGTAACAATAAAATAACCTGCCAAGCCTTGTTGTCACTGTTATTATTATTCATATGTTATTTTCCCCTGAATATTAAGAGATTTTTAATTTCAATATCGTGAGCTTTTTTTATATTGCCAACCTCGCTGTAATATCTGGATAATAACTATCGGGAGGTTCATATTGTGATATCGAATCGTGACGTTTGGATATTGTTACATCCCTAGTGGTCATACCATTTATAGTTATGTTAATTTATAGTTTAACATAATGGTTAAATGTCGATAGACCACTGTCATTACTGCTAATCACTATAGCACTATCTTTGCTAAAACTTTTATTACTGTACTAATCCCTCGAGTCTTTCTCTCTGTCTCTCTCTCTCTGCCCACTGACCTTCTCCAGGTTCTCCATCTGAGCCAAACAGATGGCGGCCTCAAACTTAGGCATTTCCCCAGTCACCAAAATGCTTGCTTGGTTTTCTTCGCGTGAGAGGCGGGGCTCCTCGAATTACTCACTAGACCTCCTCCATAAGGAAAGAGCCTTGGGGTAAATTTTGTTTTGAATTGGCGCTGTATGAGTAAACACTAGAGCTGATAAAACATGACTTTTGGCCCTAGGTACCGTGTGCAAAACAAATAGATTATCTTTAAAAATTCAAGTTTGCTTTAATGTTGTGCAAATTTTAAAGACTCGTGGGGACAGATAAATCGCAGAGACAAGACATGGACATGTTCTTGTTAGACAAAAGCCACATCACCAATTTTGGGTTAGATATTGCATACATAATACCCAGCCTTCCATGTTCTATTCGGGTCGTGGGTGAGCTTTCACAGCTCGCTTTGGTTGAGTGGCAGGAAACAACATGGCCCAGTTCCGAGTCAATCGCAGGATACATAAAGTTCAGTACAAACAACAAATATGCAATGCAACAGTTGACTGTCATTTAAAAGCTCACACGTTTGCTTTCCAACATATTTATCAGTTTTTAAGTTACACAAACGTGTGTCAACTTGGACCTTCCTCTGATCTAATAAAGAGCTACCCTTCATGATAAATGAAGCAGACAAAATCAGCTGTCGTTGATTTGTATTTGACTTTATTCCAAACAAACGATATGAAATAAACACATAAATATTTTCAAACGCTTCTTTCCAGGCAACGCTATTCATTTCATTACGATTCTGTCGCAGTCCTTTTAAAAATTAGAAATAGGACGATTCAAAGTGCATAGAGACACACCACCTGTGAAGAACATGCAACAGTCTTTTTGGGTAGAGGTAACGCCTCGAATGGCAGCCTTTATCTGAGGACAGATGCTCAAAAAGTGGACCGAGGGATGTCCCTGCAGAACCAAAATGAATTCATTAAAAGCATTACACAAGACACATCCACAGGTGGGTCTGTGCCGGCGATAAAGACAGCATCTGCCAGGTAATAATTTTCACACTGTCAAGACAGTTGATCACTTTTAAGACGGCAAGTCAGACGTCACGGTTAAAAAAATGATCGTAAATCGGTGGATGACTCTGGAATCCATAAAATATTAAACAATTGTGGAATTGTAATTTCGTCCTCACAAAAGGCAGCAGTCACGATTGCTTTTAACTTCAACTTTAGCTTGCCGCGCTAAGCTGCGATAATCATGAGTCCTGATTTTTTTTTTTTTAAATTACTGTCAAATGAACTGTGCGAGATGTATAGTGTCATTCTTAAAATCAGCATTTTTTTGTAAGAAAAGACTACAAATTAAAAGGTTTTGGCAGCAAAGAATGTTAGCTGGAACGCTAACAAATGACCATGCTAACGAGGCAGCAAAATAACGAGTTGATGTGAACTGTGCAAGATTTGAATGGTCAATCGTAATCATACCATACGAACAATAGTTTCCTCTAGTAATTTGTTCGTAGTAGTACACCAGTAATACCAACACTCCTCATCAGAAGCACAAGACCAGTTTGTGTTTTTTGTGCGAAAGTACACGATGTTCAAGATCCTGCTCTCGGCACAATGGCGGTCATAATATTTGGAGTTTCTTATCATGTCATATTGTGCATCTTGTACTCCGTCTTCATCATGTAAACGTCTAAAACACGCAATTTATGCGCAACAATGTGAACATCATTTCCTGTATAGTCACAAAATATGCATTTGATTGAAAAACTATACAATGTGTCCCTAACTGTGTTCTACCAAAAAGAGCTTTGGCATAGACAAAATATATAAATTGATTGTTGGCAGCATGAGATTGGCGGTGCATTCGCCATCTTAAACATTTTAACTTGATGTACTAAAAAAGTTCTGTAATACTGTACTTCCATCTGCTGGATTGTCCTTATTTTTGACAGGTTGGTAGCATCCACAGGGCAATATTGATCAGATTGTCCTCTATTAGCGCCAAATGCTAACTGACCTGGACAAACCAATAACAGATTAGACCAAATGGAAAAAAAAAATCATTTGCGTTTGAACGCAGCTCATAATAGTTCTCATACATGCCACATTTTTATATTTCTAGAGCGTACATCATCTCCTCTTCTTTTTCTTTTGTTGTCGCAGCATTTTCCGCCTCTTGGTGATCATCGCATGCAGTTTCTCGAGGCCCTCCGGCAGGCCCTCGCCAATTATCGCACAAGCCGGCTGCAGGTGCCAAGGCGTGGCCGCGCTAAGCTCACCGAGGGCCAACAAGTTCTCCATCTCAGTCATGCTCAGTGAGTTCCTCAAGTCCTGTTTATTGGCCACCACCAGCACGGGAACACCTTGGTTCTCCGCCAGCCGGGTGATCTTGTGCAGTTCTGTCTTAGCCTCCTCGATGCGCTCGGCGTCCACAGAGTCCACTACGAACACGATGCCATCAGCGCAGCGGGTGTACGAACGCCACAGCGGTCGCAGCTTTTCTTGACCTCCTACATCCCAGAAGTGGAAGGACGCAGTCCGCCGGCTATCTCCGAGTGACAATTTTATCTTCTCCGTGTTGAAACCCTTTGTCGGGACGGTGTTCACAAACTCGTTGAATCGCAGCCGATAGAGCACTGTGGTCTTGCCAGCACAATCCAATCCAAGAATGACAATGTGTAGAGGCTGAAAAGACAGGAGGCAAGTGAAGTCTGATAATCCATTCCCCATCTTGGTATCTGGAGCAGGAGGTCACTTAATATTCAACAGGCTGCTTTTATTCTGCAGCAGCGGGAGCCTGCGGGGGTCAAGATGGTATGCATAATGAGTCAAAGCATACAAACACCAAGCACTCAAGTGATTTAGAAAAAACAGAAAACGCTCAACAGGTGCATCTGCATGGACTACACATCCTCACATTATCCTGGCAGAGAGATGAATGGGATATAAAACAGCAGGGTGGATTGCAGCCCATTTGCACATGTAGTCAAAGCGGTATTTGATACGCTAATTTCTATACAGAGAGTTAAAGCAAAAACAAAGGCTTTGGATTTATCTCGAAAGCCAAGGTCTATAATGTTGGGAGAGAATGCAGTGCAAAATAAAGCACTAACTTTCACATAACGTGTTGCTCAGCAACAGACATCTCTAAAAATGTACAACTTGTCAGGAGGCACACTAAGCATTAAAATACATAATTTAAAATCTATCAAATATAACCCGAACGACTTCAAGTCTTCTTTAAATTCTCAAATGATTTTGGTGCATTTGCACGAAAAAAAAACAGAAACAAACCAAAAAACCGAGCATTGTTTCCAATTTTCCACATGTTTTTTTTGTTGTTTTTTTTCCTCAAAAGAACTTAAAAAACACACACACAAACGCACACACACATTTACTGGGGGTTGATGGCAGCTCAATTATAACAAAATGCATACACGACGGGTACTGATTTATTTATTCCTAAAAAAAATACCCAAATAAATTAGACTTATTAGAGTTTTAGGTACAGAGCGGTGTATTTTTTTTCGCCTTCCCCCCAACCCCACAAGTTGGTAGTAAAAGTTGCTTTATAAAGCTCTGTCAAAAGCTGCGCTACATCATAACTAAAAAAAAACAACGCTGTATATTCACCGACAGTAGACTGAGAACAATGTTAAATGTGATCTCATTTATAACCTCCTTTTGACGGCAGATGCCATCAAAATGATTCTAAAATTGCATAATTGGAGAAAAAAACTTACACTGACAGTGGTGTTTAGGCCATTATTAATTGGTCGCTGGTGCTCAGGAGTCATACATGTAATTCCCTGTCCGCGCATCTTCGCTCTGATGTCTCCAGAGGAAAATCGAGCCTACCAACCGTCGCCAGAAACGTCAAGACTCTTGAATCAACATGACCGTTTCCGAGAAAGCCTTTCAAAGTAAACTGCGGTGAAACCGTGACTTGTCATGTATATGTGGGAAAATGATAAGGTATTGTTTTATATTTACGTCGAATCTACAGTATATTACGTCGATTTGAAATCTAAATATTTAATTTGATTGACTACTATGCGGTAAATATACGCAGTGTCCTTTTATTATGGTAAGCACAGTTTCGTTACCGCTGCAATAGACAAGCAAACATTAAAAACGTTACTGTATATGAAAACACCATTTAGAACATAAAATAAAGAAAAAGGTTCTAGAGTAAGAAGTGACCTGAATCATTGCATTGAACCATATGCCCGTGAATAGAAAATGTATTAATTTTTTGATCTGAGAATAATTCTGCCCACCAAACATTCAGTGGCCTCAATTGAACCGCGATTCATATTTCATATTCTTAAATTGGTTCTCAAAAATAATTGTAAAAGTGGGGGAAAACTATATCAACTACTATAGAAGCGTAATGATTTTTTCTTTCTTGCTCCAGTTTTACCTATAGAGTACTTTATCCATAATAACTGAACAATGCATTAACATTTAATTGAAATGTTTAAATGATTTAAACATACAAGTCTAATAAGAAGTTATTTTTTGTTGAAATTAAAAACATATAATTTAATGATGAAATAACTTGGACTAATTATTTGATCATAATATAACAGCATGGGCGGGATGAATTTAAAGGTCTTGGTTTAATCTCGTATTCGGTACTGGACAATAAAATGACATTAAAAGACCATTGGAAAATTGATCATATAAACACATTTTAGGCCAAAAACACCGGCAAATTTCAGTTATGACGAGGAAATCAAATACTGTTTAAATAGGGGATAAATTGAATCTTTGGGATTTTCGCATAGTGGTGCTGGCCTCGTGTGGTCGTTACAGGGAAGCATCAGAATGTCTGCTTATCTAATAGCCAAACAGTTTTACCACATTATTTTGAAGAGGCAACTGCTGGATGTTTACTCTCAAATCCGGAATGTGGCAAATGGACAGATGTTAAACCAAATAAACAAAATACAAATTCTGAGGGAAAACTAAACAGACTTGCATTGAGATGCGAGAGAAGGAGAATGTGGCAACGTTGATACAAAAATACAATTAACAAATCCATCCCTTTTCCGTACCACTTATTCGAGGATGTAGCTCACCTCTCTCCCAAAGTCACTTAGTAACAAAACACAAGAAGTACTTGTAATGAAACAACATATCCAAACAAAAACATTAAGTAGCTGAAATATAATTTACTACTTTCACTCAAAAGATTGGTTTATACACATTGACAAAATTGTTGGTACCCTTGTGTTAATGAAAGAAATATACACTGTGGTCACAGAAATAATTGACTCGGACAATATAATATTTAAAAGAAAAAAAAACATTGATTTTGAATTGGGTTCAAAATAATTAATTCATGGGCATTTATTCGGTTGAGGAAAAAATTCCAACATGAAGAAAGTATTTTATTTTCAGTATGTGAGCGTATGCTTCTGCAAAAAGCCAGCAAGCAGCAACAATTTATTTGTTTACATGTTTTTATTGAACTTAAATTCTTTACTCGAACAACGACACAATCACAAAACAAACATTAAAAGCAATTTTGCACAATGTTTTTTTTTTAAATTTATGTTAGGATTAAAAAAAAGTGCTTTTCAAATCAGTCTCTGTACAATCAAAGCTGGTCTTTTCCAAATATTTTTTATGACAGCGTTGAAGAGAAAATCTCAAGTGTTTCTGCTTTTTCGTGTAGATAGTACATTATTGAAAATGTAAGACAAAAAAATAAATTGTGAAATGGTTTTGAGATGAGATAAATGAGATGAGCTGGTGATGCATCAGTGGTTATCGGGGTCATTGCTTTCATTTACCAATAGACAACAAAAAACAATCTTTACAGAAAAAAAAACAAACAGTTAATCCATATTAATCTCCAGAATGTTAATGTCTCCCTGCAAGCAACTTTTTTATTTACTGCAATCACTTGAGAAAAAAGAACCCACTGAAAAAAGACCACGACAATGAACCCAATTACGCATCATTAGTACCAAAATACTAGCACTGCATTATGCATATACCATAGTAGTGTACACAAAGTACAAAGTCCAGTGATAAAAGTGCAAATAAACACGATCATTTTTGTATTATTATTCCCAGAATGTAATGGCATCTGCATTCTCTAATTATCCGACAAAAGTTTGCTCCCAACAGTGTGCACAAAAAAGGAATGAGCTTGAGAGAACGTGATGCTGAGTGTGCAATTCCGAAATACTTAAAGTGCATTAGTGGTCGGTACATTTAAGCTTCATCAGGTTCTCATTTGGATCTTTATCAACCGTTTTTCTCCTTCTCTGTCCATGTACTCTCTAGACCGCTTGTGCTCAATAGCCAGTTGACGTGTGGGAAAAACCACACAGGAAGGCCTGAGTTTAGATTTAAACGCAGCACCACTCTGCCAGCAGGCATAACATAAATCCTAAATAATGGCGAATGAATGACACAAAGAACCAAGAAATCATATTGGTGCATAAATATGGCGGCATGTTTTTTTCTGTTGCTAAAATGGATTTATAACAAATCTTTTGAAGCAGGAAACAAACGACATATCCGTAGCACAAAATTCGGATTTCTTTTTCAGGAAAAAAATAATAAAAATGTCATTAGTTAAGCAACACGGAGTATTCATAAGAATGGATTAGGAGAGTACAAATGTGAATCTCAATAAGTGTAATAAACATTTAGTGACAATTAAGATGTTGTGAGATCTATAACATCACCATTACGTACTCTATGATTCCTTATGAATAACACTTTTTTTTTTTTTTTTTTTAAATCATCCAAAACCGCCCTAGGGTATTATACAAATATTGCTGGTTTTCGAACGAATCCATATCCTATTCCGCTTGTCCTCATCAGAGCTGCGTGTGAGCTCCAGGCTTTCCCAGCTAACTTTAGACAAGAGGCTGACCCTGGACCAAAGTTATCGAAAACCAATTCTGGACACTATAACACAGGTGGCAAACTATGGTCACAATCCTGCAGGTTTTAGATGTCTCCCTCCTCCAACTCAGCTCATTCAGAAGATCAGCTCACCAGCAAACTCAGCAGGAGCACGATGACAATCCTGATCATTTGAATCAGGAGTGTTGGAGGAAGCAAGCATCTAAAATATGAATGAAAGCGATTTTCGAAGCCCGAGTTGGACACCTGTGCACTAAAAACGCATTGCTCTGTTATTGGTTAAATCCGCGTCCCATGGTTTATGGACAACTTATCAGTCAAGGTCGCCATTCCTACCACTGACTTGCCTTGATCTGTTTTTTTTGGCATCTTCTCAGTGGATTTTGGCGATTGGGTTTACTGGCACTTCCACTCCAGAATTTGGGAAATTGCCAATTACATTGCAGTGCATTGCAGAGTAATGCCACATCACAGTCCAGACTTTGTTTTCGACATCTTATCCCAATGTTAGTAGCCAGCCGATCGCTGCACTCACATTAACAAACAGCTATTCGCACTCACACACGCACCTGAAGACAATTTACAGTCTGCCGTGGACCTAACATGCGAGGTTTGGCATGCTGGAGTACGTAGAGAAAGTCAACGTGAGTATGGGGAGAATATATCAAATCCAGACATGAGGGCCCGGGCCAGGAGTTAAACCAAGAACTGCTCAACTGTGAAGCACACATGCTAAGCACTCTGCCATATTAATTATTTGACTTGCTACAAGCCTTCTATGCACCTTAACGGTAGTTTTCTTCACATGTTCGCAAGAAACATTACAATTTGAAGAGCTTTGATCCAATCTGAATTTTCTTTTGTTTAAATCATACACAAACTACGTGATACTTAATCAGAGAGGGTTGGAAGAAACGTGCACAACAGAGAACCAAGATAGACATCAAATGCTTTGACTGTTTGGTTGGCTTGGTTGGTTTGTTACTCGGGATGTGGGATGCTAAATGGCTTGTTCATTCCGCTGTTGGAAGTGGTGTTCCCTCCACAGTCGACATACTGGTACATCTCCTGTGACACTTGCTCAGCGTGGCTGAAGTATGTGGTGGTGACCGTCACTCTGTAGGGCACGTTGAGAATGAGAGCATGGTCTATGTAAAGCCACACTATTTGTAATGTAGAAATTCACAGTTAAAATATCCAAGACAACCTACTGCATCATGAAGACTATGTTGTGAACCTTGATGGATTGCAGAGTACAGTAGTCACTGTAATTTGAAACATAAGAGTCAAGTTAGTGCTACAGTAATTGATGTTATAAATCACTTGCGAAGGAATTACCCGATTTTCACAACCAAAAGACGCGCCGCAGTGTCATTTGTGGGTGCTATTTATGTATTTATCGCATACACTGGGCACGCCATGGGGCATGCTAGCTGGCGCATGCTAGCTGGCGCATACTAGCTTGCGCATGCTAGCTCTCATTTGGAGCGTTATGGTTGTGAATATGTGGTACATGTCAGACACTATGCATGGGCTGATTATCGGTTTGACGGTTTACCGATGTTTTAAAAAGGCAAGGGTTCAAATTACTGCTAAAACTGTTTCTTTTTAGGGGACTCCAAAGCAGGCAAAGACCCGCTACAATATTATCGTTTGCTTGAAGAAATCACTTAGCAAGCCGACTGTTTGAAGAGGCCACTGGCAATTTTTTTCTCCCCTTCTCGGCAGAGCAGAGAAGGGAGTTGTGATCAGTTGCACACAGGAGGAGTTGAACATACACCTTTTTGCTATGTTTAATGGATGCATGGAATAATGTGCATTTTCCTATAAAAAAAAAACAAAAACAAAGAAAAAACATACCAGCGGGTACTAGTTATCCCCCTTTCTTTCTTTCAAAATGGTACATGTTTCTCAATGTACCAAATAGTCTAGATTTTGTTTAAAAATAAAATAGATTGTGTTCAATGGGGGAAAAGGGCGATTTTTATTTCCCCAAATATTTAAAAAAAAAATGCCGGAATTTTAATACCATGACATATTTGATTGTGGTTATCATACCGTTAGAATCTAATCATGACCCATGCCTTGAGCACATGGCCATTTCCTGCTGGCAGAATAAATCAGTAACGCTATTTTGGTCAAGCTTCATGATATAGCGACTGGGAGGAGTTTCCCACAGGGTGTCACAAAGGCACACTTTAAAAGCTTTCAGCAAAGTGTTAAAACTGAATTGCCCCTTGTGGGAATAAAATGTGCAATAATAAGAACAATAATAATTAAATATGCAAATAAACACTTACTACATGTAGCTCATCTCATCTGCTATGACGGTGGGGACCATATAGTCAATCTGAGAAGTGACGTAATAAAGGTGGGTCAGATTTTTCACACATTGGTATTTCGTATGTTTCATCACGTGTAATACCTGTTTCATGTCAAGAGGGCCAATGGCAGTAGTGTTAATAATACGAGATTTCCCAATCACTGTGTTGACGAACTCCACCTGAGCTGTAATGTTGGCCACCTCGACAGAGTAGTAGTTGTTGTTGTTGATGTTGAGAGTGTTCTAAACCGGTGGACACACAAACCGTATCATCATTTACATAATCATTTGCGGAGTCATCCATCCAGCCGCTTCTCCTCACTAGGGTCGCGGGGGCCACTGGAGCCTAACCCAGCTATCTTCGGGCAGTAGGCGGGGGACACCCTGAATTGGTTGCCAGCCAACCGCAGGGCACACAGAGACAAACAACCATCCGCGCTCACACTCATTCCTAGGAGCAATTTAGAGTGTTCAATCGGACTACCATGCATGTTTTTGGAATGTGGGAGGAAACCAGAGTACCCGGAGGAAACCCACGCAAGCACGGGGAGAACATGCAAACTCCACACAGGATGGCCGGAGCCGGGATCGAACCCACGCCCGATGCTGTCTCTCACTGTGAGGCCATCGTGCTAACCAGTCGGACACCGTGCCGCCCATTTGCGGAGTCAATGTTTTCAAAATGAATTTAATTAATTTTTTCCCCGAAAATTTTTCATCAACACCCCATAATGGTTACTCATGTAGAGGCACATGAGAGGCAAAGCGATCATGACCAAAATGTTCAGCTTGGAAGCACATACCTCGGGTCAAAAGCTTTCAAAATGTGGCTGAATAAATGCATTAGCGACATATACACTCAATGCGCAATGTTCAAGATGACAATTCTATGATTGCTTTCTACTTGCATCATCAAGGAAACGACAAATGTATTGGACTCATGTTTTCTGTCGCTCCACAAGTTGGATTTTTGAAAAAAAAGTTGCCAGAGGCATTAAAAGATGGAAAATATCGCTGACTAGGCCATGCCCCTTAAAAGCAAACACCTCAGGCACATCCTTGTGACTTGTTTGTCTCAGCCACTAATCATACTTTATAAAACCAGTTATGTTTATTCATTACAGTGTTATTTTTATTAATCAAATACAAGTAGAAAAATAAATATGCGTTTGTTTATGGGAGGACGTAAATTGTTTACAAACTCATAAACAAATTTCGACCAAATAAAAAAACTAGCTTCCTTCCTTACTTACTGTGATATTCAGATAGACACTGTGCTTCTCTTTGTCGTAGCTAACGTAAACTGACTTCACCCCGACGTAGGTCACGTCGATGGATCGAGGGAAGAGGAAAAAAACAGCCAGACTGGATATCAGAAGGCAGAGAACAATCGATGCTGAGACGTACAACTTCCTGTGGAGGACACGAGACAACTTCATGAGTCTCCAACTAAAACATTAATATGATACACTTGCAAATTGAGAATTTACCAGGATGCATATAACTGAAACAAATGAGCAAAATGCATTGATTTTTAATTCTTTTGTGAATAGATGCTGCAGCGATGACCACATTGCCAACAATGCCCTTGTACACGCATTCAGCTGCTGTACAAACAGAGACAAATATACGTACGTTCTTCTAGGGCGAAGCCTTTGGTCACTGTATGGAATCAATGCCACTAGTTGATTTTCCTGTCCTGTTGAAAGAATAATGACCAGTGATGGCAAATCAATGAGAATTTCCAGTGCACCGGACACTTATGGTCTACAAAACTGAGCAAGTCGCCTGTCTGCTCTGGCCTCTCTCCCTGCCGCGGCCGGTAAAAACGAACAACATTGCCTGGTTCCTCCTGGCCATTCAGCCACCTTTTTATTTCGGCCGTTACCTTTAGTAAGTTATTTCAGTAAGCTTTCCCAAAAGGCGTCAGGGCATTTAAACCTGACAAATAATGAAAAAAAGTCCTCAAACACATTTTCAAGAATGGATTTACCTTGTTTTTTTTTTTTTTACAGATAGCGCAACACACCACATGCAAGGGTTACCTCTCGGGATCCTTCCAGTCCCCTGACATGTCGGACACGTCACGCTGTCTCGCCCGGTAAACTCCACATATGGAAATTGGGAAACATCGCCACCCTTGCCATCTTCTGTTGGACTGTCTTCAAGGTGAGAGGTGAGGCCATCCTGACCCTCATGATACACTGTTTGTTTCAGGAAATGGGAAAATGACTTCCCCATTGTCACACCTGGAAATGTAAAAGTGCATGATTGATTCCATTGTAGAATTGTATAAATAAAATATGCAAATAATTGAAATTATCTAGTTTCATAAAATAAATCTACTTTCTGCATTATAACTTTTTTTTTCAATTAAGATTGATGCATTATTCATTTAGAAGTTAAGGCAAATGTTAAAAAATACCTTGCGGAATACAGTTTTGCATTTTTGATTGTTTTATATTCATAGTCTAGATTTCAGGGAGGCGTTTTTTCAGGAATCCACACCGGGATTCACACCGGCTGGGAGTCGACTTTATCTTTAATCACGGGATTGTGACGATACAAGATAAAAAGGGGAGCAGATCAGGACGGGATTAACCGATTTAAAAAAAAAAAAGAAAAAGAAAAAACTTGATGTGCAGCCATTTTTAACGGAGCTGACCTCCAAAATGGGAGCGATACGGGAATGGGAGTCATTCAAGGAGCAGGATGGGAGTGGGATTTATTTATTTATTTTTACGATGGGCTGGGACTGGGATAAAAAGGGATTTTATTTTTCATTGGGATTGGTATGGGATGGGAGTGAGGCATTTTTTTTATTCTGACTTTGTGCTTATTTTCAAAGCAAAAAATATTTTTATGTTTCATTTGAGTAAAACATAAAAGACTTAAAAAACTACGAATTAAATGTTCAATTCAATGAATAAAAAGAAAAATCAGTTGTTACTTGAGAATGAGAATCATTTACACGTGTGCATGAGGGGGGGGTACTCATGGTATGACAATAAGGTTCACCCACAAATTTACTGTAATTCTGATTTCAGTACTACATTATTGATGGAAAAAGACATGTTCCAATTTCCGTACTAATTCAGATTGTGTCAACGCCATAGGAATTTGCACTCGTTGTACTTGTTTTATTGAACGATTTAGTCTTAGAGGTTCCCATTTCATTCGTAAATCTGCACAATATTTATCATACCCACTTAGGTTGGCTCTAAAATTACTCCAAGGTCCAAATTTCAATGCGGGTAAGTATAAATAAAAATCATTTTGTACAGAATGAGCTTAAGCGTCAGTCACGAGTCAAAATAAATCCCCTTACCTGGATGTTCGCGTTTGACTGGATTAGGTACCAATGGAAATGGAAATAACTGTTCTGTTAACAAAAATGCAAAATCAATTGTCAGACGCTGATTCTGATTCTATTAATGAACGTGTCAAAATTGCATTCTGCAACGTTGTGATGACTGAGGCTGAAACGCAAGCGAGTATCCTTAGCTGGACGTCAGGTAGCTAAAATGACCGCAAACCAGCCACTTTGATACAGAAAACGCCAAAAGTAAAAAATATATGTACACATTTATATCCAACCAATCCGTTTGACCAGAGATTTAGAAATATGTCAACAGCCATAATTTTCCATTAAGATGTCAGCTAACATAATAAAGCAAATACACGTAAATTGTGTTTTGTAAACAACTACCGAGAAAAATGATTCATTAAACATAATACAAATACATTTTTTTTTACAAAAATCGTAAATGTGCAAAATATTTTACCAGTATATGCGTCAGCGGACTCGTGAGTGGGTCCGTGTTTTGTTTACCAAACTAGAAACGGACATGCGCAGGGTGGCTCACTTTTCTTCTACGCCTGACGTTTTAAGTCAGTTGGCTAATAAATTATAGACGCCATCTAGTGGTGCGGAGTGCGACACAAGTCCCGTTCATTCTAACGATCACGATACAGTATTTCAAACACAAACAAACAAGCACCCACCCACTCCAAATAATATTTCAAACAGTATATTATTCATATAAATACGATAAATAATTGACTTAATGTCAAAGAAATTAGTTTGTCATATTATCAAGTTTCAAACTATGCTTACAGGTCAATTGAAGTTCAAGTGAACATTGTACCTGTTACATAGTGGTTAGGCGGAGTTACGGATTGTTGCCAATAGAGGGTGCTAGTGGTTTATATGTCAGAGTTAGGAAGGTCTGTGAACTCAGTAACAACAACCGTCAGTCAGACATCACATATGGCGACGAGGATGAAAGTCGTGGATACATGCCTGAGATGAGGGCGGAAAAAAACGTGTCTATGAAGTGACGGGACGACGGCAGCGGTGCGTGTTAGCAACGTAAGCGGCTAGTTTTTTTTTGCCTCGACGAGTGTCCGTAATACGTCCTGTGAACAAGACGATGGCTACTACAGTCGGCTCGGTGGCTCCTTTTGATGGCAACTCACAGTCATGGGAGGAGTACTGTGAGATTCTGGACCATTTCTTTGTAGCGAACGACATTGTTGAATGCTAACAAGAAACGGGCTGTGTTGCTGAGTAGTGTGGGCTCCCAGGCCTACACACTGATGAGGAACCTGCTCAGTCCGGCTAAACCTGGAGAACGGACTTACGAGGAGCTGGTGAGACTGTTGACGGATCATTTTCACCCCAAGCCGAGTGAAATAATGCAGAGGTGGAAGTTTAATTCCAGGAATAGAAAAATGGATGAAAGTGTGGGTGACTATGTTGCGGAGCTGAGGAGGCTCGCGCTGGACTGTAATTATGGGGAATCGCTGACCACGATGCTGAGGGACCGCTTAGTCTGTGGAATAAACAACGACAGGATACAGCGGAGGTTGTTGTCAGAGGATGCATTGACTTTTGACAAGGCACTCAAGTTTACACGGGCTATGGAGGCTGCAGACAGGGACGTTGTGGATTTGCATGGCATGAAGGAACATAGCAAATGGAGTCGCCCTTTGGAGTCAGTCAACAAGGTCGAGGAGGCCCGCTCGGAACCCCAGAGGGACACACGGTGTTATCGGTGTGGTGGAGACAACCACGTGGCAAGGGATTGCAGATTTGCCAGTGAGAAGTGCCACAACTGTGGTAAGGTGGGCCACATAAAAAGAGCGTGCAGAAGTAGGTCATTGGGGAAAGCAAAAGGTTTGCGTGAAAAATGGGGGCGACAGAAGAAAAGTAAAGCAGCTAATTTCATACAGGAAGAGGAGGGAAATAGTGAGAAGGAACAAGTTTTCACTATGTATCACTTTAAGGAGGATAACAGGACTATGTACAACATAAATGATTGTGAAGTGACAGTGATCCCTCGAGAAGAGCCAATTAAAAGAGAGCTAACAGTAAATGACAAAAAAGTAATTTTTGAAGTGGACACTGGATGTGGATACACCATAATGTCAAGTAGGACTTTTTACAAGCTGTTTGACAATCAGAGGCCAAAGCTAGCCAAGTGCTCGATAAAGCTCAGGACATATGGTGGCCATAAAGTGCCGGTGATAGGTGCAGTGAAAGTTGAACATGAAAGTACCATCAAGATGTTAGAGGTGGTCGTGGTTAGAGGTACTGGGGCGAGTCTAGTTGGACGGGGGTGGATCAAAGCCTTCAAGTTAGACTGGCTGGAGGAGGTCCACAGAGTAGAGGACAGCGAAACTCCTCTCCAAGAAATACTGTCTAAACATGAAGAAGTATTTAAAGATGAGCTAGGGATGCTGAAAGGCTTCACAGCTAAAATCCATGTACCTAGAAATGCCACACCCTGTTTTTACAAGCCAAGATCCGTTCCTTTTGCCATGAAAAGAAAAGTAGAACAGGAGTTAGAGAGGCTTTTACAGGAGAAAATCATTGAGCCAGTGAAGTTTTCTGAATGGGAAGCACCCATTGTACCAGTTCTCAAACCAGACTCACGAGCGAGAATTTGTGGAGACTATAAACTGACAGTAAACAAATGCTCAGCCATTGAACAGTACCCCATCCCCAGAATGGAAGACATGATAGCTTGTCTAACGGGAGGAGAGAAGTACTCTAAGTTAGACATGAGCCACGCATACCAACAGATTGTGCTGGATGAGGAATCAAGAAGATATGCAACAGTTAACACTCACAAGGGACTGTTTACATACACCAGATTACCTTTTGGCGTAAGTTCTAGTCCAGCCATTTTTCAGCGTACCATAGAAGGGGTCCTGCAAGGAATCGAAAAGGTTGCCGTATATTTGGATGACATTATTCTGACAGGAAAAGATGACAACGATCACCTGCACACATTGGATCCAGTTCTGAAGCGACTGAGAAGTGCAGGACTGCATTTGAAACGGAGCAAGTGCCAGTTTATGGAAAACGAGGTGACCTTTTTGGGACACAGAGTGGACAAGACAGGGCTGCATCCGCTACCAGCAAAGGTAAAGGCCATACAGGAGGCACCCCCACCCACTTCTGTGACAGAGCTCAAGGCGTACTTGGGACTGTTGAACTTCTACAATAAGTTCCTTCCAAACTTATCTACGTTGCTGGCACCCCTGCACAAACTATTAAGGACGGATGAATTGTGGTCTTGGGGCCCACAGCAAGAAAAGGCTTTCAAGCAATCAAAGGTATGTTTGCAGTCTAGCCGTGTGTTAGTACACTACGATGAAAAAAAAGAACTGCTATTGTCTTGTGATGCATCACCATATGGGGTGGGAGCGGTACTAGCTCACCGAATGAGTGATGGAGATGAGAAACCCATAGGCTTTGCTTCAAGAACACTGTCAGCGGCAGAAAAGAACTACTCCCAGCTTGATAAAGAGGGACTCGCAGTGATTTTTGGAGTACAGTATTTCCACAAGTATCTATATGGCCGAAAATCTGTGATTCATACAGACCACAAACCTCTCATAGGTTTATTCCATGAGATGAAAGCAGTACCACAGATGGCTTCACAAAGGATCATGAGATGGGCTGTTTTGTTGAGAGCTTACGAGTATGTTATCACATACAGAGCCGGTAAAGATCATGGTAATGCAGATGCGCTCAGTCGTCTGCCATTGCCGGAGACACCCAAAGATCCATCATCTGAGGAAGTGGTGTTAATGCTGGAGCAAGAACAGCTTCCACTGATCACACCAACTGCAGAAATGGACAACAAAAGACCCCATTCTTTCCAGAGTACGTGAGTACATTTTGAGAGGGTGGCCCAACAATCTAGATAAGGACTTTTTACCCTATAAACAAAGACAACTTGGGTTGAGTGTGCAAGGCGGATGTGTGATGTGGGGAGCCCGCATTGTGATACCAGAGAGGGGAAGAGCTTCCATGATGGAACAGTTACATCAGTCACATCCCGGGATGAGCCGTATGAAAGGACTGGCAAGAGGATATATGTGGTGGCCGCAAATGGACAATGATGTGGAAAATATGGTAAAATCATGCACCACATGCCAAGAACACAGAAAGGCACCTGCCTGTGGCCTGAGAAGCCATGGAGGAGACGAGACTTCACATTGATTATGCGGGTCCATTCATGGGAAAGATGTTTTTAGTTATTGTGGATGCGCATTCCAAGTGGCTTGACGTTTATCCAGTCAACTCAGCAACGTCAGCAGCAACAGTAAACAGTTTGAGAAACAGTTTCAGTACACATGGTATTCCAGAAATGATTGTGTCTGATAATGCCCAGTGTTTTGTGAGTGAGCAAACCAAGGAATTTATGGCACGAAATGGAATCACACGCGTCACTTCTGCGCCGTTCCATCCCTCATCTAACGGGTTGGCGGAAAGAGCTGTACAAACCTTTAAAGGACTTATGAAAAAAAGTGCCGGGGAAAATCTGGAGACAAAACTGAACAGAGTTTTGTTTAGTTACCGCATCACTCCACAGTCAACAACTGGACTGTCGCCTGCTGAGATGATGATGGGAAGGAAGTTGAGGTGTACACTTGATCTCATACACCCTGATATGAAGCAGAGAGTGGCAGCAAAACAGGCAAGTCAAAAAGCTTATCATGACAGACACGCCAAGGAACGCAGTCTTGTTGCTGGAGACACTGTCTACACCAAGAATTATGGGGCAGGCCCAAAATGGATACCGGGACTCATAGAGGAGTCCACGGGACCGGTGTCGTATACAGTGCTGCTGGGAAACGGGAAGATAATTCGGCGACATGTGGATCAACTGTTCGACAGAACCGGAGATGCGTCTGTTCGGCTACGGGACTCGACAAGGGAGGAGAGCTGTGTGTTGCCAGCGCCAATAACTTGTGCACGGAGAGAGGAGGAGAGTTCATCACAAGTGGAGAACGAGGTTGGGCCTCCGGTGCTGCTAGAGGAAGAGTGCAGTGAGGCCAGCAGTGCGCCAACACATGAGTTGCGGCGATCTCAACGAAACAAGAGACCTCCTGCCTATCTGACAGATTTTGTGATGTAAAATATGTGCCAAAGGAAAAAAAAAAAAAAAGAGGTGTGACTGTTATGTAGTTTACATTGGAGTGGCAGAGTTTTGGGCTGAGTAGTCTTTTGTTAGTAATGACATGGCTAAACATGCTTACACGTACGTATATTTTGAGTTTAACTGTTTATAGTATGTTTCAGATTTAAGAAGGGAGGGATGTTACATAGTGGTTAGGCGGAGTTACAGATTGTTGCCAATAGCGGGTGCTAGTGGTTTATATGTCAGAGTTAGGAAGGTCTGTGAACTCAGTAACAACAACCGTCAGTCAGACCTGTTGTATGATGTTAAGTGCTGCATTAAAGAGAGCCGTTGTGCGTGCATATCTTCATTGATATCTCAAGATATCACAGTACCTTTGTGATTCAGTGTTAACAGAAGTGCCTGCACCGACAGGAAGGGCGGGACAAAGACCAGGAACCTTCTCGAGGTGTCCCGCGAAGGGCTTCTTCATGGGGGAGCCCTGCGAATCCTGGTTACTACACTCAGACTCGCGTCCTGGGAGGCGCCCTTTTCCCTGATCGGAGCTGCACCGCCCGTCCTGCATCTCCGATCTCTTCTTCTTAGGGCGGGCGACATCGACTGTGCCGCCTGTCGAAGGGGGTTCCACAGGAGCTGCTCCGGCCTGTCCCGATATTCAATGGACATACAAGGCTTCGTCTGCAGAATCTGTTTGGGCTCTCTCCGCCTGCACGGGTGGCATGGGCTAGTCGTAGCGTCCCCACTTCATCTATAACTAACACCCCGTCATCTCTTGCCCCCAACTCTACGTCATCCATTCCTCCCGCTATTCCCACACGCGAGTCTAGCGCTTCTGAGGATAATCCTCAGGCGCCTCGAGTGATTTAACAACAACAACAATAACAACCGACAGGAAGACAGAAACCAGGTGCACATTCCAGACTGATAAAAAGTAGCAGAAGTGTCTGTGCTGCAAGACCACAAGTGAAGTTGTCCTCCCTTTTTCCAAGAGGAGTAGCAGCAGTGTGAGCCAAAAAGATATCTTGTAAAACAGAAACTGTTAGAATAAGCAGGAAAAGCGTGGGCGAGTGCGATATAGTCAAAGTTGATGTTTTCTATTCTGTATGAGTTGCATGTTCAAATTGCTTTGCTGTGACACAATAAAAACCGCACGGGAGCAGGAAGTGAAAGCTTTTCCCTCCTGGGCCTCCTCACACTGAGGACCTCAGGAGGACTGCTCCTCGCGAGTGACAAAGACAATCTTGGCTGGTTGATTCATTTTGTTCAGCTTGTTTTGATAGAAACATCCCTGACACCTCATCTATTACTGACCAGATCTGTTGCCTTTAAAAAAAAAACATTTGAAAGCACTATTTACTATTTATAAATTGGTTATCATTTCAATAGTTTCGTGTTGTTAGTACATTACAACATTTAATAGAAATAAAATCAATTTTCATCCTGACTATCTGTCTAATACAAACTGCAAGTCACTCTGACTAACTGTATAAGTAAACTATGGGGTTTTCCCCCCACGCACTCATGTTATATGATTCATCTAGAGTCATGTATAAAACATAACAAAAGTATTGTAAAGGCGTTGACTTTGGTATGTGTATGTTCTCACTACTTTTCACAATTAACAAGGCCTCTGTCTGAGCTGGCATGGCTGGACGAGACTGAATCTGCGTGCCCTCAGTACTGTCGACATCTAGAGTCTATACTAGAGTATATCTATTAAAGCTAAATTTGGTGACCTTTCTACTAGGTCTTAGCCCAAATCATAATACACTATATCCCCTATTTGTCCCATTACTCTATCTGACAAGGTGCGTCACTCGACAGAGGGATTGAACAGTTGGGTCTTTCAACGCATGAGCTTATTCTTTGGCCAAGGAATTGCATTCAATTAGCATTTCCAAAAACCATGACCGTGTCCCACGGTGAGCTTGAACCACCAACCTTTCAGCTAACAGCCGAACGCACTCACCGATTGCGCCACAGAGACATGTGCAGGGGATATTTACTGTTAAGATTTTACACATATAAGCCAAATCTTTGCCAAAGTATTGCCATGAAATGGCACTCAGAATCCTTTGAGTTGGTCCCAGGTGAACTTGAACCACTAACCCTTTAGTTCACAACCGAATGCGCAAACCAATAACAAATTTGAAAACCATAATTCTTGTGCGCATCCCTGGGTGGGATTGAATCCACCAACTTTTCAGTTAACAGCCGAACAGACTCACCGATTGCACCACAGAGACATGTACAATAGGATATCTATTCTTAAGATTTTACACATATAAGCCAATTCTTTGCCAAAGTCATTGCAGCAAAAGGGCACTCAGAAACCCTTGTCTTGGTCCCAGGTGAGCTTGAACCACCCAGGTGAGCTTGAACCACTTAACCTTCAGTTAACAACCGAATGCGCAAACCAATACCAAATTTGAAAACCAAAATCCTTGTGCGTGTCCCTGGATGGGTTCGAACCACCAACCTTTCAGTTAACAGCCGAACGCGCTCACCGATTGCGCCACAGAGACATGTCTACTGCTAAGATTTTACACATATTAACCAATTCTTTGCCAAAGGATTTGCCACAAAGAGCACTCAGAATCCCTTGACTTTGTCCCAGGTGAACTTGAACCACCAACCCTTCAGTTCACAAACGAATGAGCAAAGCTATATTAAATTTGAAAACTTAAGTCCACACGTGCGTCCCTGGGTGGGCTTGAACCACCAAACTTCCAGTTAACAGCCGAACGCGCTCACCGATTGCGCCACAGAGACATGTCTACTGCTAAGATTTTACACATATTAGCCAATTCTTTGCCAAAGTCATTGCAGCAAAAAGGCAATCAGAAACCCTTGTCTTGGTCCCAGGTGAGCTTGAACCACTTAACCTTCAGTTCACAACCGAATGCGCAAACCAATACCAAATTTGAAAACCATAATGCTTGTGCACGTCCCTGGGTGGGTTTGAACCACCAACCTTTCAGTTAACAGCCGAACGCGCTCACCGATTGCGCCACAGAGACTTGTCTACTGCTAAGATTTTACACATATTAGCCAATTCTTTGCCAAAGGATTTGCCACGAAGAGCACTCGGAATCCCTTGACTTTGTCCCAGGTGAACTTAAACTACCAACCCTTCAGTTCACAACCGAATGTGCAAACCGATACCAAATTTGATAACCAAAATGCTTGTGCACGTACCTGGGTGGGCTTGAACCACCAACCTTTCAGTTAACAGCCGAACACGCTCACCAATTGCGCCACAGAGACATATGCAGGGGATTACTAATATTCGATTTGACACATATATCCCAATTCTTCGCCAAGAAACTGCACTCAGAAACCCTTGACTTTGTACCAGGTGAGCATGAACCACCAATCCTTCAGTTCACAAACGAATGAGCAAAGCTATATTAAATTTGAAAACTGAAGTCCACTCGTTCGTCCCTGGGTGGGCTTGAACCACCAACCTTTCAGTTAACAGCCGAACGCGCTCACCGATTGCGCCACAGAGACATGTCTACAGCTGAGATTTTACACATATTAGCCAATTCTTTGCCAAAGGAGTTGCCACGAAGAGCACTCAGAATCCCTTAACTTTGTCCCAGTGAACTTGAACCACCAACCCTTCAGTTCACAACCGAATGTGCACCAAATTTTATAACCAAAATGCTTGTGCACGTCCCTGGGTGGGCTTGAACCACCAACCTTTCAGTTAACAGCCGAACGCTCTCATCGATTGCGCCACAGAGACATGTCTACTGCTAAGATTTTACACATATTAGCCAATTCTTTGCCATAGGAGTTGCCATGAAGAGCACTCAGAATCCCTTGACCTTGTCCCAGTGAAATTGAAGCACCAACCCTTCAGTTCACAACCGAATGTGCAAACCAATACCAAATTTGATAACCAAAATGCTTGCGCACATGCCTAGGTGGGCTTGAACCGCCAACCTTTCAGTTAACAGCCGAACGCTCTCATCGATTGCGCCACAGAGACATGTCTACTGCTAAGATTTTACACATATTAGCCAATTCTTTGCCAAAGGATTTGCCACGAACAGCACTCAGAATCCCTTGACTTTGTCCCAGGTGAACTTGAACCACCAACCCTTCAGTTGACAACCGAATGTGCAAACCGATACAAAATTTGATAACCAAAATCCTTGTGTGCGTCCCTGGATAGGCTTGAACCACCAAACTTTCAGTTACTCGCTGAACGCGCTCACCAATTGCGCCACAGAGACATATGCAGGGGATTACTAATATTAGATTAGACACATATATCCCAATTCTTCGCCAAGAAACGGCACTCAGAAACCCTTGACTTTGTACCAGGTGAACGTGAACCACCAACCCATCAGTTCACAAACGAATTAGCAAAGCGATATTAAATTTGAAAACTGAAGTCCACGCGTGCGTCCCTGGGTGGGTTTGAACCACCAACCTTTCAGTTAACAGACGAACGCGCTCACCGATTGCGCCACAGAGACATGTCTACTGCTAAGATTTTACACATATTAGCCAATTCTTTGCCAAAGGAGTTGCCACGAAGAGCACTCAGAATCCCTTGACTTTGTCCCAGTGAACTTGAACCACCAACCCTTCAGTTCACAAACGAATGAGCAAAGCTATATTAAATTTGAAAACTGAAGTCCTCGCGAGCGTCCCTGGGTGGGATTGAACCACCAACCTTTCAGTTAACAGCCGAACGCGCTCACCGATTGCGCCACAGAGACATGTACAATAGGATATGTATTTTTAAGATTTTACACATATAAGCCAATTCTTTGCCAAAGTCATTGCAGCAAAAGGGCACTCAGAAACCCTTGTCTTGGTCCCAGGTGAGCTTGAACCACTAAACCTTCAGTTCACAACCGAATGCGCAAACCAATACCAAATTTGAAAACCATAATGCTTGTGCACGTCCCTGGGTGGGCTTGAACCACCAACCTTTCAGTTAACAGCCGAACGCTCTCATCGACTGCGCCACAGAGACATGTCTACTGCTTAGATTTTACACATATTAGCCAATTCTTTGCCAAAGGAGTTGCCACAAAGAGCACTCAGAATCCCTTGACTTTGTCCCAGTGAACTTGAACCACCAAGCCTTCAGTTCACAAACGAATGAGATAAGCTATATTAAATTTGAAAACTGAAGTCCACGCGTGCGTCCCTGGGTGGGCTTGAACCACCAACCTTTCAGTTAACAGCCGAACGCGCTCACCGATTGCGCCACAGAGACTTGTCTACTGCTAAGATTTTACACATATTAGCCAATCCTTTGCCAAAGGATTTGCCACGAAGAGCACTCGGAATTCCTTGACTTTGTCCCAGGTGAACTTGAACCACCAACCCTTCAGTTCACAACCGAATGTGCAAACCGATACCAAATTTGATAACCAAAATTCTTGTGCACGTACCTGGGTGGGCTTGAACCACCAACCTTTCAGTTAACAGTCGAACACGCTCACCAATTGCGCCACAGAGACATATACAGGGGATTGCTAATATTAGATTTGACACATATATCCCAATTCTTCGCCAAGAAACTGCACTCAGAAACCCTTGACTTTGTACCAGGTGAACATGAACCACCAATCCTTCAGTTCACAAACGAATGAGCAAAGCTATATTAAATTTGAAAACTGAAGTCCACTCGTGCGTCCCTGGGTGGGCTTGAACCACCAACCCTTCAGTTCACAACCGAATGTGCAAACCGATACCAAATTTGATAACCAAAATGCTTGTGCACCTCCCTGGGTGGGCTTGAACCACCAACCTTTCAGTTAACAGACGAACGCGCTCACCGATTGCGCCACAGAGACATGTCTACTGCTAAGATTTTACACATATTAGCAAATTCTTTGCCAAAGGATTTGCCACGAAGAGCACTCGGAATCCCTTGACTTTGTCCCAGGTGAACTTGAACCACCAACCCTTCAGTTCACAAACGAATGAGCAAAGCTATATTAAATTTGAAAACTGAAGTCCACGAGAGCGTCCCTGGGTGGGCTTGAACCACCAACCCTTCAGTTCACAACCGAATGTGCAAACCGACATAAAATTTGATAACCAAAATCCTTGTGTGCGTCCCTGGATGGGCTTGAACCACCAAACTTTCAGTTACTCGCTGAACGCGCTCACCAATTGCGCCACAGAGACATATGCAGGGTATTACTAATATTAGATTAGACACATATATCCCAATTCTTCGCCAAGAAACGGCACTCAGAAACCCTTGACTTTGTACCAGGTGAACATGAACCACCAACCCTTCAGTTCACAAACGAATTAGCAAATCTATATTAAATTTGAAAACTGAAGTCTACGCGTGTGTCCCTGGGTGGGTTTGAACCACCAACCTTTCAGTTAACAGCCGAACGCGCTCACCGATTGCGCCACAGAGACATGTCGACTGCTAAGATTTTACACATATTAGCCAATTCTTTGCCAAAGGAGTTGCCACGAAGAGCACTCGGAATCCCTTGACTTTGTCCCAGGTGAGCTTGAACCACTAAACCTTCAGTTCACAACCGAATGCGCAAACCAATACCAAATTTGAAAACCATAATGCTTGTGCACGTCCCTGGGTGGGCTTGAACCACCAACCTTTCAGTTAACAGCCGAACGCGCTCACCAATTGCGCCACAGAGACATATGCAGGGGATTACTAATATTAGATTTGACACATATATCCCAATTCTTCGCCAAGAAACGGCACTCAGAAACCCTTGACTTTGTACCAGGTGAACTTTAACCACCAACCCTTCAGTTCACAAACGAATGAGCAAAGCTATATTAAATTTGAAAACTGAAGTCCACGCGTGCGTCCCTGGGTGGGCTTGAACCACCAACCTTTTAGTTAACAGGCGAACGCGCTCACCGATTGCGCCACAGAGACATGTAAAATAGGATATCTATTGTTAAGATTTTACACATATAAGCCAATTCTTTGCCAAAGTCATTGCAGCAAAAGGGCACTCAGAAACCCTTGTCTTGGTCCCAGGTGAGCTTGAACCACTCAACCTTCAGTTCACAACCGAATGCGCAAACCAATACCAAATTTGAAAACCATAATGCTTGTGCACGTCCCTGGGTGGGCTTGAACCACCAACCTTTCAGTTAACAGTCGAACGCGCTCACCGATTGCACCACAGAGACATGTCTGCTGCTAAGATTTTACACATATTAGCCAATTCTTTGCCAAAGGATTTGCCACGAACAGCACTCAGAATCCCTTGACTTTGTCCCAGGTGAACTTCAACCACCAACCCTTCAGTTGACAACCGAATGTGCAAACCGATACAAAATTTGATAACCAAAATCCTTGTGTGCGTCTCTGGATAGGCTTGAACCACCAAACTTTCAATTACGCGCTGAACGCGCTCACCAATTGCGCCACAGAGACATATGCAGGGGATTACTAATATTACATTAGACACATATATCCCAATTCTTCGCCAAGAAACGGCACTCAGAAACCCTTGACTTTGTACCAGGTGAACATGAACCACCAACCCTTCAGTTCACAAACGAATTAGCAAAGCTATATTAAATTAGAAAACTGAAGTCCACGCGTGCGTCCCTGGGTGGGCTTGAACCACCAACCTTTTAGTTAACAGGCGAACGCGCTCACCGATTGCGCCACAGAGACATGTAAAATAGGATATCTATTGTTAAGATTTTACACATATAAGCCAATTCTTTGCCAAAGTCATTGCAGCAAAAGGGCACTCAGAAACCCTTGTCTTGGTCCCAGGTGAGCTTGAACCACCAACCCTTCAGTTCACAAACGAATGAGCAAAGCTATATTAAATTTAAAAACTGAAGTCCACTCGTGCGTCCCTGGGTGGGCTTGAACCACCAACCTTTCAGTTAACAGCCGAACGCGCTCACCGATTGCGCCACAGAGACATGTACAATAGGATATCTATTGTTAAGATTTTACACATATAAGCCAATTCTTTGCCAAAGGAGTTGCCACGAAGAGCCCTCAGAATCCCTTGACTTTGTCCCAGTGAACTTGAACCACCAACCCTTCAGTTCACAAACGAATGAGCAAAGCTATATTAAATTTAAAAACTGAAGTCCACTCGTGCGTCCCTGGGTGGGCTTGAACCACCAACCTTTCAGTTAACAGCCGAACGCGCTCACCAATTGCGCCACAGAGACATGTACAATAGGATATCTATTGTTAAGATTTTACACATATAAGCCAATTCTTTGCCAAAGTCATTTCAGCAAAAGGGCACTCAGAAACCCTCGTCTTGGTCCCAGGTGAGCTTGAACCACTTAACCTTCAGTTCACAACCGAATGCGCAAACCAATACCAAATTTGAAAACCATAATGCTTGTGTACGTCCCTGGGTGGGCTTGAACCACCAACCTTTCAGTTAACAGCCGAACGCGCTCACCGATTGCGCCACAGAGACATGTCCACTGCTAAGATTTTACACATATTAGCCAATTCTTTGCCAAAGGAGTTGCCACGAAGAGCACTCAGAATCCCTTGACTTTGTCCCAGTGAACTTGAACCACCAAGCCTTCAGTTCACAAACGAATGAGCAAAGCTATATTAAATTTGAAAACTGAAGTCTACGCAAGCGTCCCTGGGTGGGCTTGAACCACCAACCTTCCAGTTAACAGCCGAACGCGCTCACCGATTGCGCCACAGAGACATGTCTACTGCTAAGATTTTACACATATTAGCCAATTATTTGCCAAAGGATTTGCCACGAAGAGCACTCGGAATCCCTTGACTTTGTCCCAGGTGAACTTGAACCACCAACCCTTCAGTTCACAACCGAATGTGCAAACCGATACCAAATTTGATAACCAAAATGCTTGTGCACGTACCTGGCTGGGCTTGAACCACCAACCTTTCAGTTAACAGCCGAACGTGCTCACCGATTGCGCCACAGAGACATGTCTACAGCTAGGATTTTACACATATTAGCCAATTCTTTGCCAAAGGATTTTCCACAAACAGCACTCAGAATCCCTTGACTTTGTCCCAGGTGAACTTGAACCACCAACCCTTCAGTTCACAACCGAATGAGCAAAGCTATATTAAATTTGAAAACTGAAGTCCACGCGTGCGTCCCTGGGTGGGCTTGAACCACCAACCTTTCAGTTAACAGCCGAACGCGCTCACCGATTGCGCCACAGAGACATGTCTACTGCTAAGATTTTACACATATTAGCCAATTCTTTGCCAAAGGAGTTGCCACGAAGAGCACTCAGAATCCCTTGACTTTGTCCCAGTGAACTTGAACCACCAAGCCTTCAGTTCACAAACGAAAGAGCAAAGCTATATTAAATTTGAAAACTGAAGTCCTCGCGAGCGTCCCTGGGTGGGATTGAACCACCAACCTTTCAGTTAACAGCCGAACGCACTCACCGATTGCGCCACAGAGACATGTACAATAGGATATCTATTGTTAAGATTTTACACATATAAGCCAATTCTTTGCCAAAGGAGTTGCCACGAAGAGCACTCAGAATCCCTTGACTTTGTCCCAGTGAACTTGAACCACCAACCCTTCAGTTCACAAACGAATGAGCAAAACTATATTAAATTTAAAAACTGAAGTCCACTCGTGCGTCCCTGGGTGGGCTTGAACCACCAACCTTTCAGTTAACAGCCGAACGCGCTCACCGATTGCGCGACAGAGACATGTACAATAGGATATCTATTGTTAAGATTTTACACATATAAGCCAATTCTTTGCCAAAGTCATTTCAGCAAAAGGGCACTCAGAAACCCTCGTCTTGGTCCCAGGTGAGCTTGAACCACTTAAACTTCAGTTCACAACCGAATGCGCAAACCAATACCAAATTTGAAAACCATAATGCTTGTGTACGTCCCTGGGTGGGCTTGAACCACCAACCTTTCAGTTAACAGCCGAACGCGCTCACCGATTGCGCCACAGAGACATGTCCACTGCTAAGATTTTACACATATTAGCCAATTCTTTGCCAAAGGAGTTGCCACGAAGAGCACTCAGAATCCCTTGACTTTGTCCCAGTGAACTTGAACCACCAACCCTTCAGTTCACAAACGAATGAGCAAAGCTATATTAAATTTAAAAACTGAAGTCCACTCGTGCGTCCCTGGGTGGGCTTGAACCACCAACCTTTCAGTTAACAGCCGAACGCGCTCACCGATTGCGCCACAGAGACTTGTCTACTGCTAAGATTTTACACATATTAGCCAATCCTTTGCCAAAGGATTTGCCACGAAGAGCACTCGGAATCCCTTGACTTTGTCCCAGGTGAACTTGAACCACCAACCCTTCAGTTCACAACCGAATGTGCAAACCGATACCAAATTTGATAACCAAAATTCTTGTGCACGTACCTGGGTGGGCTTGAACCACCAACCTTTCAGTTAACAGTCGAACACGCTCACCAATTGCGCCACAGAGACATATACAGGGGATTACTAATATTAGATTTGACACATATATCCCAATTCTTCGCCAAGAAACTGCACTCAGAAACCCTTGACTTTGTACCAGGTGAACATGAACCACCAATCCTTCAGTTCACAAACGAATGAGCAAAGCTATATTAAATTTGAAAACTGAAGTCCACTCGTGCGTCCCTGGGTGGGCTTGAACCACCAACCCTTCAGTTCACAACCGAATGTGCAAACCGATACCAAATTTGATAACCAAAATGCTTGTGCACCTCCCTGGGTGGGCTTGAACCACCAACCTTTCAGTTAACAGACGAACGCGCTCACCGATTGCGCCACAGAGACATGTCTACTGCTAAGATTTTACACATATTAGCAAATTCTTTGCCAAAGGATTTGCCACGAAGAGCACTCGGAATCCCTTGACTTTGTCCCAGGTGAACTTGAACCACCAACCCTTCAGTTCACAAACGAATGAGCAAAGCTATATTAAATTTGAAAACTGAAGTCCACGAGAGCGTCCCTGGGTGGGCTTGAACCACCAACCCTTCAGTTCACAACCGAATGTGCAAACCGACATAAAATTTGATAACCAAAATCCTTGTGTGCGTCCCTGGATGGGCTTGAACCACCAAACTTTCAGTTACTCGCTGAACGCGCTCACCAATTGCGCCACAGAGACATATGCAGGGTATTACTAATATTAGATTAGACACATATATCCCAATTCTTCGCCAAGAAACGGCACTCAGAAACCCTTGACTTTGTACCAGGTGAACATGAACCACCAACCCTTCAGTTCACAAACGAATTAGCAAATCTATATTAAATTTGAAAACTAAAGTCGACGCGTGTGTCCCTGGGTGGGTTTGAACCACCAACCTTTCAGTTAACAGCCGAACGCGCTCACCGATTGCGCCACAGAGACATGTCGACTGCTAAGATTTTACACATATTAGCCAATTCTTTGCCAAAGGAGTTGCCACGAAGAGCACTCGGAATCCCTTGACTTTGTCCCAGGTGAGCTTGAACCACTAAACCTTCAGTTCACAACCGAATGCGCAAACCAATACCAAATTTGAAAACCATAATGCTTATGCACGTCCCTTGGTGGGCTTGAACCACCAACCTTTCAGTTAACAGCCGAACGCGCTCACCGATTGCGCCACAGAGACATGTCTACTGCTAAGATTTTACACATATTAGCCAATTCTTTGCCAAAGGAGTTGCCACGAAGAGCCCTCAGAATCCCTTGACTTTGTCCCAGTGAACTTGAACCACCAACCCTTCAGTTCACAAACGAATGAGCAAAGCTATATTAAATTTAAAAACTGAAGTCCACTCGTGCGTCCCTGGGTGGGCTTGAACCACCAACCTTTCAGTTAACAGCCGAACGCGCTCACCGATTGCGCCACAGAGACATGTACAATAGGATATCTATTGTTAAGATTTGACACATATATCCCAATTCTTCGCCAAGAAACTGCACTCAGAATCCCTTGACTTTGTCCCAGTGAACTTGAACCACCAACCCTTCAGTTCACAAACGAATGAGCAAAACTATATTAAATTTAAAAACTGAAGTCCACTCGTGCGTCCCTGGGTGGGCTTGAACCACCAACCTTTCAGTTAACAGCCGAACGCGCTCACCGATTGCGCGACAGAGACATGTACAATAGGATATCTATTGTTAAGATTTTACACATATAAGCCAATTCTTTGCCAAAGTCATTTCAGCAAAAGGGCACTCAGAAACCCTCGTCTTGGTCCCAGGTGAGCTTGAACCACTTAAACTTCAGTTCACAACCGAATGCGCAAACCAATACCAAATTTGAAAACCATAATGCTTGTGTACGTCCCTGGGTGGGCTTGAACCACCAACCTTTCAGTTAACAGCCGAACGCGCTCACCGATTGCGCCACAGAGACATGTCCACTGCTAAGATTTTACACATATTAGCCAATTCTTTGCCAAAGGAGTTGCCACGAAGAGCACTCAGAATCCCTTGACTTTGTCCCAGTGAACTTGAACCACCAACCCTTCAGTTCACAAACGAATGAGCAAAGCTATATTAAATTTAAAAACTGAAGTCCACTCGTGCGTCCCTGGGTGGGCTTGAACCACCAACCTTTCAGTTAACAGCCGAACGCGCTCACCGATTGCGCCACAGAGACTTGTCTACTGCTAAGATTTTACACATATTAGCCAATCCTTTGCCAAAGGATTTGCCACGAAGAGCACTCGGAATCCCTTGACTTTGTCCCAGGTGAACTTGAACCACCAACCCTTCAGTTCACAACCGAATGTGCAAACCGATACCAAATTTGATAACCAAAATTCTTGTGCACGTACCTGGGTGGGCTTGAACCACCAACCTTTCAGTTAACAGTCGAACACGCTCACCAATTGCGCCACAGAGACATATACAGGGGATTACTAATATTAGATTTGACACATATATCCCAATTCTTCGCCAAGAAACTGCACTCAGAAACCCTTGACTTTGTACCAGGTGAACATGAACCACCAATCCTTCAGTTCACAAACGAATGAGCAAAGCTATATTAAATTTGAAAACTGAAGTCCACTCGTGCGTCCCTGGGTGGGCTTGAACCACCAACCCTTCAGTTCACAACCGAATGTGCAAACCGATACCAAATTTGATAACCAAAATGCTTGTGCACCTCCCTGGGTGGGCTTGAACCACCAACCTTTCAGTTAACAGACGAACGCGCTCACCGATTGCGCCACAGAGACATGTCTACTGCTAAGATTTTACACATATTAGCAAATTCTTTGCCAAAGGATTTGCCACGAAGAGCACTCGGAATCCCTTGACTTTGTCCCAGGTGAACTTGAACCACCAACCCTTCAGTTCACAAACGAATGAGCAAAGCTATATTAAATTTGAAAACTGAAGTCCACGAGAGCGTCCCTGGGTGGGCTTGAACCACCAACCCTTCAGTTCACAACCGAATGTGCAAACCGACATAAAATTTGATAACCAAAATCCTTGTGTGCGTCCCTGGATGGGCTTGAACCACCAACCCTTCAGTTCACAACCGAATGTGCAAACCGACATAAAATTTGATAACCAAAATCCTTGTGTGCGTCCCTGGATGGGCTTGAACCACCAAACTTTCAGTTACTCGCTGAACGCGCTCACCAATTGCGCCACAGAGACATATGCAGGGGATTACTAATAATAGATTTGACACATATATCCCAATTCTTCGCCAAGAAACGGCACTCAGAAAACCTTGACTTTGTACCAGGTGAACATGAACCACCAACCCTTCAGTTCACAAACGAATTAGCAAATCTATATTAAATTTGAAAACTGAAGTCGACGCGTGCGTCCCTGGGTGGGTTTGAACCACCAACCTTTCAGTTAACAGCCGAACGCGCTCACCGATTGCGCCACAGAGACATGTCGACTGCTAAGATTTTACACATATTAGCCAATTCTTTGCCAAAGGAGTTGCCACGAAGAGCACTCGGAATCCCTTGACTTTGTCCCAGGTGAGCTTGAACCACTAAACCTTCAGTTCACAACCGAATGCGCAAACCAATACCAAATTTGAAAACCATAATGCTTGTGCACGTCCCTGGGTGGGCTTGAACCACCAACCTTTCAGTTAACAGTCGAACACGCTCACCGATTGCACCACAGAGACATGTCTGCTGCTAAGATTTTACACATATTAGCCAATTCTTTGCCAAAGGATTTGCCACGAACAGCACTCAGAATCCCTTGACTTTGTCCCAGGTGAACTTGAACCACCAACCCTTCAGTTGACAACCGAATGTGCAAACCGATACAAAATTTGATAACCAAAATCCTTGTGTGCGTCTCTGGATAGGCTTGAACCACCAAACTTTCAATTACGCGCTGAACGCGCTCACCAATTGCGCCACAGAGACATATGCAGGGGATTACTAATAATAGATTTGACACATATATCCCAATACTTCGCCAAGAAACGGCACTCAGAAAACCTCGACTTTGTACCAGGTGAACATGAACCACCAACCCTTCAGTTCACAAACGAATGAGCAAAGCTATATTAAATTTGAAAACTGAAGTCCACACGTGCGTCCCTGGGTGGGTTTGAACCACCAACCTTTCAGTTAACAGCCGAACGCGCTCACCGATTGCGCCACAGAGACATGTCTTCTGCTAAGATTTTA
This sequence comes from Idiotropiscis lumnitzeri, assembly GCF_059441095.1. NCBI lineage: Eukaryota > Metazoa > Chordata > Actinopteri > Syngnathiformes > Syngnathidae > Idiotropiscis > Idiotropiscis lumnitzeri. The sequence goes on from NC_142406.1 coordinate 4,601,268, forward strand.
CACATATTAGCCAATTCTTTGCCAAAGGAGTTGCCACGAAGAGCACTCAGAATCCCTTGACTTTGTGCCAGGTGAACTTGAACCACCAACCCTTCAGTTCACAACCGAATGCGCAAACCGATACAAAATTTGAAAACCAAAATCCTTGTGCGCGTCCCTGGATGGGCTTGAACCACCAACCTTTCAGTTAACAGCCGAACGCGCTCACCGATTGCGCCACAGAGACATGTCTACTGCTAAGATTTTACACATATTAGCCAATTCTTTGCCAAAGGATTTGCCACGAAGAGCACTCTGAATCCCTTGACTTTGTCCCAGGTGAACTTGAACCACCAACCCTTCAGTTGACAACCGAATGTGCAAACCGATACCAAATTTGATAACCAAAATGCTTGTGCACGTCCCTGGGTGGGCTTGAACCACCAACCTTTCAGTTAACAGTCGAACGCGCTCACCGATTGCACCACAGAGACATGTCTGCTGCTAAGATTTTACACATATTAACCAATTCTTTGCCAAAGGATTTGCCACGAACAGCACTCAGAATCCCTTGACTTTGTCCCAGGTGAACTTGAACCACCAACCCTTCAGTTGACAACCGAATGTGCAAACCGATACAAAATTTGATAACCAAAATCCTTGTGTGCGTCCCTGGATAGGCTTGAACCACCAAACTTTCAATTACGCGCTGAACGCGCTCACCAATTGCGCCACAGAGACATATGCAGGGGATTACTAATAATAGATTTGACACATATATCCCAATTCTTCGCCAAGAAACGGCACTCAGAAAACCTTGACTTTGTACCAGGTGAACATGAACCACCAACCCTTCAGTTCACAACCGAATGTGCAAACCGATACCAAATTTGATAACCAAATTGATTGTGCACCTCCCTGGGTGGGCTTGAACAACCAACCTTTCAGTTAACAGACGAACGCGCTCACCGATTGCGCCACAGAGACATGTCTACTGCTAAGATTTTACACATATTAGCAAATTCTTTGCCAAAGGATTTGCCACGAAGAGCACTCGGAATCCCTTGACTTTGTCCCAGGTGAACTTGAACCACCAACCCTTCAGTTCACAAACGAATGAGCAAAGCTATATTAAATTTGAAAACTGAAGTCCACGAGAGCGTCCCTGGGTGGGCTTGAACCACCAAACTTTCAGTTATTCGCTGAACGCGCTCACCAATTGCGCCACAGAGACATATGCAGGGTATTACTAATATTAGATTAGACACATATATCCCAATTCTTCGCCAAGAAACGGCACTCAGAAACCCTTGACTTTGTACCAGGTGAACATGAACCACCAACCCTTCAGTTCACAAACGAATTAGCAAATCTATATTAAATTTGAAAACTGAAGTCGACGCGTGCGTCCCTGGGTGGGTTTGAACCACCAACCTTTCAGTTAACAGCCGAACGCGCTCACCGATTGCGCCACAGAGACATGTCGACTGCCAAGATTTTACACATATTAGCCAATTCTTTGCCAAAGGAGTTGCCACGAAGAGCACTCGGAATCCCTTGACTTTGTCCCAGGTGAGCTTGAACCACTAAACCTTCAGTTCACAACCGAATGCGCAAACCAATACCAAATTTGAAAACCATAATGCTTGTGCACGTCCCTGGTGGGGCTTGAACCACCAACCTTTCAGTTAACAGCCGAACGCGCTCACCGATTGCGCCACAGAGACATGTCGACTGCTAAGATTTTACACATATTAGCCAATTCTTTGCCAAAGGAGTTGCCACGAAGAGCACTCAATCCCTTGACTTTGTCCCAGGTGAACTTGAACCACCAACCCTTCAGTTCACAACCGAATGTGCAAACCGATACCAAATTTGATAACCAAAATTCTTGTGCACGTACCTGGGTGGGCTTGAACCACCAACCTTTCAGTTAACAGTCGAACACGCTCACCAATTGCGCCACAGAGACATATACAGGGGATTACTAATATTAGATTTGACACATATATCCCAATTCTTCGCCAAGAAACTGCACTCAGAAACCCTTGACTTTGTACCAGGTGAACATGAACCACCAATCCTTCAGTTCACAAACGAATGAGCAAAGCTATATTAAATTTGAAAACTGAAGTCCACTCGTGCGTCCCTGGGTGGGCTTGAACCACCAACCCTTCAGTTCACAACCGAATGTGCAAACCGATACCAAATTTGATAACCAAAATGCTTGTGCACCTCCCTGGGTGGGCTTGAACCACCAACCTTTCAGTTAACAGACGAACGCGCTCACCGATTGCGCCACAGAGACATGTCTACTGCTAAGATTTTACACATATTAGCAAATTCTTTGCCAAAGGATTTGCCACGAAGAGCACTCGGAATCCCTTGACTTTGTCCCAGGTGAACTTGAACCACCAACCCTTCAGTTCACAAACGAATGAGCAAAGCTATATTAAATTTGAAAACTGAAGTCCACGAGAGCGTCCCTGGGTGGGCTTGAACCACCAACCCTTCAGTTCACAACCGAATGTGCAAACCGACATAAAATTTGATAACCAAAATCCTTGTGTGCGTCCCTGGATGGGCTTGAACCACCAACCCTTCAGTTCACAACCGAATGTGCAAACCGACATAAAATTTGATAACCAAAATCCTTGTGTGCGTCCCTGGATGGGTTTGAACCACCAAACTTTCAGTTACTCGCTGAACGCGCTCACCAATTGCGCCACAGAGACATATGCAGGGTATTACTAATATTAGATTAGACACATATATCCCAATTCTTCGCCAAGAAACGGCACTCAGAAACCCTTGACTTTGTACCAGGTGAACATGAACCACCAACCCTTCAGTTCACAAACGAATTAGCAAATCTATATTAAATTTGAAAACTGAAGTCGACTCGTGCGTCCCTGGGTGGGTTTGAACCACCAACCTTTCAGTTAACAGCCGAACGCGCTCACCGATTGCGCCACAGAGACATGTCGACTGCTAAGATTTTACACATATTAGCCAATTCTTTGCCAAAGGAGTTGCCACGAAGAGCACTCGGAATCCCTTGACTTTGTCCCAGGTGAGCTTGAACCACTAAACCTTCAGTTCACAACCGAATGCGCAAACCAATACCAAATTTGAAAACCATAATGCTTGTGCACGTCCCTGGGTGGGCTTGAACAACCAACCTTTCAGTTAACAGTCGAACACGCTCACCGATTGCACCACAGAGACATGTCTGCTGCTAAGATTTTACACATATTAGCCAATTCTTTGCCAAAGGATTTGCCACGAACAGCACTCAGAATCCCTTGACTTTGTCCCAGGTGAACTTGAACCACCAACCCTTCAGTTGACAACCGAATGTGCAAACCGATACAAAATTTGATAACCAAAATCCTTGTGTGCGTCTCTGGATAGGCTTGAACCACCAAACTTTCAATTACGCGCTGAACGCGCTCACCAATTGCGCCACAGAGACATATGCAGGGGATTACTAATAATAGATTTGACACATATATCCCAATTCTTCGCCAAGAAACGGCACTCAGAAAACCTCGACTTTGTACCAGGTGAACATGAACCACCAACCCTTCAGTTCACAAACGAATGAGCAAAGCTATATTAAATTTGAAAACTGAAGTCCACACGTGCGTCCCTGGGTGGGTTTGAACCACCAACCTTTCAGTTAACAGCCGAACGCGCTCACCGATTGCGCCACAGAGACATGTCTTCTGCTAAGATTTTACACATATTAGCCAATTCTTTGCCAAAGGAGTTGCCACGAAGAGCACTCAGAATCCCTTGACTTTGTGCCAGGTGAACTTGAACCACCAACCCTTCAGTTCACAACCGAATGCGCAAACCGATACAAAATTTGAAAACCAAAATCCTTGTGCGCGTCCCTGGATGGGGTTGAACCACCAACCTTTCAGTTAACAGCCGAACGCGCTCACCGATTGCGCCACAGAGACATGTCTACTGCTAAGATTTTACACATATTAGCCAATTCTTTGCCAAAGGATTTGCCACGAAGAGCACTCTGAATCCCTTGACTTTGTCCCAGGTGAACTTGAACCACCAACCCTTCAGTTGACAACCGAATGTGCAAACCGATACCAAATTTGATAACCAAAATGCTTGTGCACGTCCCTGGGTGGGCTTGAACCACCAACCTTGCAGTTAACAGTCGAACGCGCTCACCGATTGCACCACAGAGACATGTCTGCTGCTAAGATTTTACACATATTAACCAATTCTTTGCCAAAGGATTTGCCACGAACAGCACTCAGAATCCCTTGACTTTGTCCCAGGTGAACTTGAACCACCAACCCTTCAGTTGACAACCGAATGTGCAAACCGATACAAAATTTGATAACCAAAATCCTTGTGTGCGTCCCTGGATAGGCTTGAACCACCAAACTTTCAATTACGCGCTGAACGCGCTCACCAATTGCGCCACAGAGACATATGCAGGGGATTACTAATAATAGATTTGACACATATATCCCAATTCTTCGCCAAGAAACGGCACTCAGAAAACCTTGACTTTGTACCAGGTGAACATGAACCACCAACCCTTCAGTTCACAACCGAATGTGCAAACCGATACCAAATTTGATAACCAAATTGATTGTGCACCTCCCTGGGTGGGCTTGAACCACCAACCTTTCAGTTAACAGACGAACGCGCTCACCGATTGCGCCACAGAGACATGTCTACTGCTAAGATTTTACACATATTAGCAAATTCTTTGCCAAAGGATTTGCCACGAAGAGCACTCGGAATCCCTTGACTTTGTCCCAGGTGAACTTGAACCACCAACCCTTCAGTTCACAAACGAATGAGCAAAGCTATATTAAATTTGAAAACTGAAGTCCACGAGAGCGTCCCTGGGTGAGCTTGAACCACCAAACTTTCAGTTATTCGCTGAACGCGCTCACCAATTGCGCCACAGAGACATATGCAGGGTATTACTAATATTAGATTAGACACATATATCCCAATTCTTCGCCAAGAAACGGCACTCAGAAACCCTTGACTTTGTACCAGGTGAACATGAACCACCAACCCTTCAGTTCACAAACGAATTAGCAAATCTATATTAAATTTGAAAACTGAAGTCGACGCGTGCGTCCCTGGGTGGGTTTGAACCACCAACCTTTCAGTTAACAGCCGAACGCGCTCACCGATTGCGCCACAGAGACATGTCGACTGCTAAGATTTTACACATATTAGCCAATTCTTTGCCAAAGGAGTTGCCACGAAGAGCACTCGGAATCCCTTGACTTTGTCCCAGGTGAGCTTGAACCACTAAACCTTCAGTTCACAACCGAATGCGCAAACCAATACCAAATTTGAAAACCATAATGCTTGTGCACGTCCCTGGGTGGGCTTGAACCACCAACCTTTCAGTTAACAGCCGAACGCGCTCACCGATTGCGCCACAGAGACATGTCCACTGCTAAGATTTTACACATATTAGCCAATTCTTTGCCAAAGGAGTTGCCACGAAGAGCACTCAGAATCCCTTGACTTTGTCCCAGTGAACTTGAACCACCAACCCTTCAGTTCACAAACGAATGAGCAAAGCTAGATTAAATTTAAAAACTGAAGTCCACTCGTGCGTCCCTGGGTGGGCTTGAACCACCAACCTTTCAGTTAACAGACGAACGCGCTCACCGATTGCGCCACAGAGACATGTCGACTGCTAAGATTTTACACATATTAGCCAATTCTTTGCCAAAGGAGTTGCCACGAAGAGCACTCAATCCCTTGACTTTGTCCCAGTGAACTTGAACCACCAACCCTTCAGTTCACAAACGAATGAGCAAAGCTATATTAAATTTGAAAACTGAAGTCCTCGCGAGCGTCCCTGGGTGGGATTGAACCACCAACCTTTCAGTTAACAGCCGAACGCGCTCACCGATTGCGCCACAGAGACATGTACAATAGGATATCTATTGTTAAGATTTTACACATATAAGCCAATTCTTTGCCAAAGTCATTTCAGCAAAAGGGCACTCAGAAACCCTCGTCTTGGTCCCAGGTGAGCTTGAACCACTTAACCTTCAGTTCACAACCGAATGCGCAAACCAATACCAAATTTGAAAACCATAATGCTTGTGCTCGTACCTGGGTGGGCTTGAACCACCAACCTTTCAGTTAACAGCCGAACGCGCTAACCGATTGCGCCACAGAGACATGTCGACTGCTAAGATTTTACACATATTAGCTAATTCTTTGCCAAAGGAGTTGCCACGAAGAGCACTCGGAATCCCTTGACTTTGTCCCAGGTGAACTTGAACCACCAACCCTTCAGTTCACAACCGAATGTGCAAACCGATACCAAATTTGATAACCAAAATTCTTGTGCACGTACCTGGGTGGGCTTGAACCACCAACCTTTCAGTTAACAGTCGAACACGCTCACCAATTGCGCCACAGAGACATATGCAGGGGATTACTAATATTAGATTTGACACATATATCCCAATTCTTCGCCAAGAAACTGCACTCAGAAACCCTTGACTTTGTACCAGGTGAACATGAACCACCAATCCTTCAGTTCACAAACGAATGAGCAAAGCTATATTAAATTTGAAAACTGAAGTCCACTCGTGCGTCCCTGGGTGGGCTTGAACCACCAACCTTTCAGTTAACAGCCGAACGCACTCACCGATTGCGCCACAGAGACATGTCTACTGCTAAGATTTTACACATATTAGCCAATTCTTTGCCAAAGGATTTGCCACGAAGAGCACTCTGAATCCCTTGACTTTGTCCCAGGTGAACTTGAACCACCAACCCTTCAGTTGACAACCGAATGTGCAAACCGATACCAAATTTGATAACCAAAATGCTTGTGCACGTCCCTGGGTGGGCTTGAACCACCAACCTTTCAGTTAACAGTCGAACGCGCTCACCGATTGCACCACAGAGACATGTCTGCTGCAAAGATTTTACACATATTAGCCAATTATTTGCCAAAGGATTTGCCACGAACAGCACTCAGAATCCCTTGACTTTGTCCCAGGTGAACTTGAACCACCAACCCTTCAGTTGACAACCGAATGTGCAAACCGATACAAAATTTGATAACCAAAGCCTTGTGTGCGTCCCTGGATAGGCTTGAACCACCAAACTTTCAATTACGCGCTGAACGCGCTCACCAATTGCGCCACAGAGACATATGCAGGGGATTACTAATAATAGATTTGACACATATATCCCAATTCTTCGCCAAGAAACGGCACTCAGAAAACCTTGACTTTGTACCAGGTGAACATGAACCACCAATCCTTCAGTTCACAAACGAATGAGCAAAGCTATATTAAATTTGAAAACAGAAGTCCACACGTGCGTCCCTGGGTGGGTTAGAACCACCAACCTTTCAGTTAAGAGCCGAACGCGCTCACCGATTGCGCCACAGAGACATGTCTTCTGCTAAGATTTTACACATATTAGCCAATTCTTTGCCAAAGGAGTTGCCACGAAGAGCACTCAGAATCCCTTGACTTTGTCCCAGGTGAACTTGAACCACCAACCCTTCAGTTCACAACCGAATGCGCAAACCGACACAAAATTTGAAAACCAAAATCCTTGTGTGCGTCCCTGGATGGGCTTGAACCACCAACCTTTCAGTTAACAGTCGAACGCGCTCACCGATTGCACCACAGAGACATGTCTGCTGCTAAGATTTTACACATATTAGCCAATTCTTTGCCAAAGGATTTGCCACGAACAGCACTCAGAATCCCTTGACTTTGTCCCAGGTGAACTTGAACCACCAACCCTTCAGTTGACAACCGAGTGTGCAAACCGATACAAAATTTGATAACCAAAATCCTTGTGTGCGTCCCTGGATAGGCTTGAACCACCAAACTTTCAATTACGCGCTGAACGCGCTCACCAATTGCGCCACAGAGACATATGCAGGGGATTACTAATAATAGATTTGACACATATATCCCAATTCTTCGCCAAGAAACGGCACTCAGAAAACCTTGACTTTGTACCAGGTGAACATGAACCACCAACCCTTCAGTTCACAACCGAATGTGCAAACCGATACCAAATTTGATAACCAAAATGCTTGTGCACCTCCCTGGTTGGGCTTGAACCACCAACCCTTCAGTTCACAAACGAATTAGCAAATCTATATTAAATTTGAAAACTGAAGTCGACGCGTGCGTCCCTGGGTGGGTTTGAACCACCAACCTTTCAGTTAACAGCCGAACGCGCTCACCGATTGCGCCACAGAGACATGTCGACTGCTAAGATTTTACACATATTAGCCAATTATTTGCCAAAGGAGTTGCCACGAAGAGCACTCGGAATCCCTTGACTTTGTCCCAGGTGAGCTTGAACCACGAAACCTTCAGTTCACAACCGAATGCGCAAACCAATACCAAATTTGAAAACCATAATGCTTGTGCACGTCCCTGGGTGGGCTTGAACCACCAACCTTTCAGTTAACAGTCGAACGCGCTCACCGATTGCACCACAGAGACATGTCTGCTGCTAAGATTTTACACATATTAGCCAATTCTTTGCCAAAGGATTTGCCACGAACAGCACTCAGAATCCCTTGACTTTGTCACAGGTGAACTTGAACCACCAACCCTTCAGTTGACAACCGAATGTGCAAACCGATACAAAATTTGATAACCAAAATCCTTGTGTGCGTCTCTGGATAGGCTTGAACCACCAAACTTTCAATTACGCGCTGAACGCGCTCACCAATTGCGCCACAGAGACATATGCAGGGGATTACTAATAATAGATTTGACACATATATCCCAATTCTTCGCCAAGAAACGGCACTCAGAAAACCTTGACTTTGTACCAGGTGAACATGAACCACCAACCCTTCAGTTCACAAACGAATGAGCAAAGCTATATTAAATTTGAAAACTGAAGTCCACACGTGCGTCCCTGGGTGGGTTTGAACCACCAACCTTTCAGTTAACAGCCGAACGCGCTCACCGATTGCGCCACAGAGACATGTCTTCTGCTAAGATTTTACACATATTAGCCAATTCTTTGCCAAAGGATTTGCCAAGAAGAGCACTCAGAATCCCTTGACTTTGTCCCAGGTGAACTTGAACCACCAACCCTTCAGTTCACAACCGAATGCGCAAACCGATACAAAATTTGAAAACCAAAATCCTTGTGCGCGTCCCTGGATGGGCTTGAACCACCAACCTTTCAGTTAACAGCCGAACGCGCTCACCGATTGCGCCACAGAGACATGTCTACTGCTAAGATTTTACACATATTAGCCAATTCTTTGCCAAAGGATTTGCCACGAAGAGCACTCTGAATCCCTTGACTTTGTCCCAGGTGAACTTGAACCACCAACCCTTCAGTTGACAACCGAATGTGCAAACCGATACCAAATTTGATAACCAAAATGCTTGTGCACGTCCCTGGGTGGGCTTGAACCACCAACCTTTCAGTTAACAGTCGAACGCGCTCACCGATTGCACCACAGAGACATGTCTGCTGCTAAGATTTTACACATATTAGCCAATTCTTTGCCAAAGGATTTGCCACGAACAGCACTCAGAATCCCTTGACTTTGTCCCAGGTGAACTTGAACCACCAACCCTTCAGTTGACAACCGAATGTGCAAACCGATACAAAATTTGATAACCAAAATCCTTGTGTGCGTCCCTGGATAGGCTTGAACCACCAAATTTTCAATTACGCGCTGAACGCGCTCACCAATTGCGCCACAGAGACATATGCAGGGGATTACTAATAATAGATTTGACACATATATCCCAATTCTTCGCCAAGAAACGGCACTCAGAAAACCTTGACTTTGTACCAGGTGAACATGAACCACCAACCCTTCAGTTCACAAACGAATGTGCAAACCGATACCAAATTTGATAACCAAAATGATTGTGCACCTCCCTGGGTGGGCTTGAACCACCAACCTTTTAGTTAACAGACGAACGCGCTCACCGATTGCGCCACAGAGACATGGCTACTGCTAAGATTTTACACATATTAGCAAATTCTTTGCCAAAGGATTTGCCACGAAGAGCACTCGGAATCCCTTGACTTTGTCCCAGGTGAACTTGAACCACCAACCCTTCAGTTCACAAACGAATGAGCAAAGCTATATTAAATTTGAAAACTGAAGTCCACGAGAGCGTCCCTGGGTGGGCTTGAACCACCAACCCTTCAGTTCACAACCGAATGTGCAAACCGACATAAAATTTGATAACCAAAATCCTTGTGTGCGTCCCTGGATGGGCTTGAACCACCAAACTTTCAGTTACTCGCTGAACGCGCTCACCAATTGCGCCACAGAGACATATGCAGGGTATTACTAATATTAGATTAGACACATATATCCCAATTCTTCGCCAAGAAACGGCACTCAGAAACCCTTGACTTTGTACCAGGTGAACATGAACCACCAACCCTTCAGTTCACAAACGAATTAGCAAATCTATATTAAATTTGAAAACTGAAGTCAACGCGTGCGTCCCTGGGTGGGTTTGAACCACCAACCTTTCAGTTAACAGCCGAACGCGCTCACCGATTGCGCCACAGAGACATGTCGACTGCTAAGATTTTACACATATTAGCCAATTCTTTGCCAAAGGAGTTGCCACGAAGAGCACTCGGAATCCCTTGACTTTGTCCCAGGTGAGCTTGAACCACTAAACCTTCAGTTCACAACCGAATGCGCAAACCAATACCAAATTTGAAAACCATAATGCTTGTGCACGTCCCTGGGTGGGCTTGAACCACCAACCTTTCAGTTAACAGTCGAACGCGCTCACCGATTGCACCACAGAGACATGTCTGCTGCTAAGATTTTACACATATTAGCCAATTCTTTGCCAAAGGATTTGCCACGAACAGCACTCAGAATCCCTTGACTTTGTCCCAGGTGAACTTGAACCACCAACCCTTCAGTTGACAACCGAATGTGCAAACCGATACAAAATTTGATAACCAAAATCCTTGTGTGCGTCTCTGGATAGGCTTGAACCACCAAACTTTCAATTACGCGCTGAACGCGCTCACCAATTGCGCCACAGAGACATATGCAGGGGATTACTAATATTACATTAGACACATATATCCCAATTCTTCGCCAAGAAACGGCACTCAGAAACCCTTGACTTTGTACCAGGTGAACATGAACCACCAACCCTTCAGTTCACAAACGAATTAGCAAAGCTATATTAAATTTGAAAACTGAAGTCCACGCGTGCTTCCCTGGGTGGGCTTGAACCACCAACCTTTTAGTTAACAGGCGAACGCGCTCACCGATTGCGCCACAGAGACATGTAAAATAGGATATCTATTGTTAAGATTTTACACATATAAGCCAATTCTTTGCCAAAGTCATTGCAGCAAAAGGGCACTCAGAAACCCTTGTCTTGGTCCCAGGTGAGCTTGAACCACTAAACCTTCAGTTCACAACCGAATGCGCAAACCAATACCAAATTTGAAAACCATAATGCTTGTGCACGTCCCTGGGTGGGCTTGAACCACCAACCTTTCAGTTAACAGCCGAACGCGCTCACCGATTGCGCCACAGAGACATGTCTACTGCTAAGATTTTACACATATTAGCCAATTCTTTGCCAAAGGAGTTGCCACGAAGAGCCCTCAGAATCCCTTGACTTTGTCCCAGTGAACTTGAACCACCAACCCTTCAGTTCACAAACGAATGAGCAAAGCTATATTAAATTTAAAAACTGAAGTCCACTCGTGCGTCCCTGGGTGGGCTTGAACCACCAACCTTTCAGTTAACAGCCGAACGCGCTCACCGATTGCGCCACAGAGACATGTACAATAGGATATCTATTGTTAAGATTTTACACATATAAGCCAATTCTTTGCCAAAGGAGTTGCCACGAAGAGCACTCAGAATCCCTTGACTTTGTCCCAGTGAACTTGAACCACCAACCCTTCAGTTCACAAACGAATGAGCAAAACTATATTAAATTTAAAAACTGAAGTCCACTCGTGCGTCCCTGGGTGGGCTTGAACCACCAACCTTTCAGTTAACAGCCGAACGCGCTCACCGATTGCGCGACAGAGACATGTACAATAGGATATCTATTGTTAAGATTTTACACATATAAGCCAATTCTTTGCCAAAGTCATTTCAGCAAAAGGGCACTCAGAAACCCTCGTCTTGGTCCCAGGTGAGCTTGAACCACTTAACCTTCAGTTCACAACCGAATGCGCAAACCAATACCAAATTTGAAAACCATAATGCTTGTGTACGTCCCTGGGTGGGCTTGAACCACCAACCTTTCAGTTAACAGCCGAACGCGCTCACCGATTGCGCCACAGAGACATGTCCACTGCTAAGATTTTACACATATTAGCCAATTCTTTGCCAAAGGAGTTGCCACGAAGAGCACTCAGAATCCCTTGACTTTGTCCCAGTGAACTTGAACCACCAACCCTTCAGTTCACAAACGAATGAGCAAAGCTATATTAAATTTAAAAACTGAAGTCCACTCGTGCGTCCCTGGGTGGGCTTGAACCACCAACCTTTCAGTTAACAGCCGAACGCGCTCACCGATTGCGCCACAGAGACTTGTCCACTGCTAAGATTTTACACATATTAGCCAATCCTTTGCCAAAGGATTTGCCACGAAGAGCACTCGGAATCCCTTGACTTTGTCCCAGGTGAACTTGAACCACCAACCCTTCAGTTCACAACCGAATGTGCAAACCGATACCAAATTTGATAACCAAAATTCTTGTGCACGTACCTGGGTGGGCTTGAACCACCAACCTTTCAGTTAACAGTCGAACACGCTCACCAATTGCGCCACAGAGACATATACAGGGGATTACTAATATTAGATTTGACACATATATCCCAATTCTTCGCCAAGAAACTGCACTCAGAAACCCTTGACTTTGTACCAGGTGAACATGAACCACCAATCCTTCAGTTCACAAACGAATGAGCAAAGCTATATTAAATTTGAAAACTGAAGTCCACTCGTGCGTCCCTGGGTGGGCTTGAACCACCAACCCTTCAGTTCACAACCGAATGTGCAAACCGATACCAAATTTGATAACCAAAATGCTTGTGCACCTCCCTGGGTGGGCTTGAACCACCAACCTTTCAGTTAACAGACGAACGCGCTCACCGATTGCGCCACAGAGACATGTCTACTGCTAAGATTTTACACATATTAGCCAATTCTTTGCCAAAGGAGTTGCCACGAAGAGCACTCGGAATCCCTTGACTTTGTCCCAGGTGAGCTTGAACCACTAAACCTTCAGTTCACAACCGAATGCGCAAACCAATACCAAATTTGAAAACCATAATGCTTGTGCACGTCCCTGGGTGGGCTTGAACCACCAACCTTTCAGTTAACAGTCGAACACGCTCACCGATTGCACCACAGAGACATGTCTGCTGCTAAGATTTTACACATATTAGCCAATTCTTTGCCAAAGGATTTGCCACGAACAGCACTCAGAATCCCTTGACTTTGTCCCAGGTGAACTTGAACCACCAACCCTTCAGTTGACAACCGAATGTGCAAACCGATACAAAATTTGATAACCAAAATCCTTGTGTGCGTCTCTGGATAGGCTTGAACCACCAAACTTTCAATTACGCGCTGAACGCGCTCACCAATTGCGCCACAGAGACATATGCAGGGGATTACTAATAATAGATTTGACACATATATCCCAATTCTTCGCCAAGAAACGGCACTCAGAAAACCTTGACTTTGTACCAGGTGAACATGAACCACCAACCCTTCAGTTCACAACCGAATGTGCAAACCGATACCAAATTTGATAACCAAATTGATTGTGCACCTCCCTGGGTGGGCTTGAACCACCAACCTTTCAGTTAACAGACGAACGCGCTCACCGATTGCGCCACAGAGACATGTCTACTGCTAAGATTTTACACATATTAGCAAATTCTTTGCCAAAGGAGTTGCCACGAAGAGCACTCGGAATCCCTTGACTTTGTCCCAGGTGAGCTTGAACCACTAAACCTTCAGTTCACAACCGAATGCGCAAACCAATACCAAATTTGAAAACCATAATGCTTGTGCACGTCCCTGGGTGGGCTTGAACCACCAACCTTTCAGTTAACAGCCGAACGCGCTCACCGATTGCGCCACAGAGACATGTCGACTGCTAAGATTTTACACATATTAGCCAATTCTTTGCCAAAGGAGTTGCCACGAAGAGCACTCAATCCCTTGACTTTGTCCCAGGTGAACTTGAACCACCAACCCTTCAGTTCACAACCGAATGTGCAAACCGATACCAAATTTGATAACCAAAATTCTTGTGCACGTACCTGGGTGGGCTTGAACCACCAACCTTTCAGTTAACAGTCGAACACGCTCACCAATTGCGCCACAGAGACATATACAGGGGATTACTAATATTAGATTTGACACATATATCCCAATTCTTCGCCAAGAAACTGCACTCAGAAACCCTTGACTTTGTACCAGGTGAACATGAACCACCAATCCTTCAGTTCACAAACGAATGAGCAAAGCTATATTAAATTTGAAAACTGAAGTCCACTCGTGTGTCCCTGGGTGGGCTTGAACCACCAACCCTTCAGTTCACAACCGAATGTGCAAACCGATACCAAATTTGATAACCAAAATGCTTGTGCACCTCCCTGGGTGGGCTTGAACCACCAACCTTTCAGTTAACAGACGAACGCGCTCACCGATTGCGCCACAGAGACATGTCTACTGCTAAGATTTTACACATATTAGCAAATTCTTTGCCAAAGGATTTGCCACGAAGAGCACTCGGAATCCCTTGACTTTGTCCCAGGTGAACTTGAACCACCAACCCTTCAGTTCACAAACGAATGAGCAAAGCTATATTAAATTTGAAAACTGAAGTCCACGAGAGCGTCCCTGGGTGGGCTTGAACCACCAACCCTTCAGTTCACAACCGAATGTGCAAACCGACATAAAATTTGATAACCAAAATCCTTGTGTGCGTCCCTGGATGGGCTTGAACCACCAACCCTTCAGTTCACAACCGAATGTGCAAACCGACATAAAATTTGATAACCAAAATCCTTGTGTGCGTCCCTGGATGGGTTTGAACCACCAAACTTTCAGTTACTCGCTGAACGCGCTCACCAATTGCGCCACAGAGACATATGCAGGGTATTACTAATATTAGATTAGACACATATATCCCAATTCTTCGCCAAGAAACGGCACTCAGAAACCCTTGACTTTGTACCAGGTGAACATGAACCACCAACCCTTCAGTTCACAAACGAATTAGCAAATCTATATTAAATTTGAAAACTGAAGTCGACGCGTGCGTCCCTGGGTGGGTTTGAACCACCAACCTTTCAGTTAACAGCCGAACGCGCTCACCGATTGCGCCACAGAGACATGTCGACTGCTAAGATTTTACACATATTAGCCAATTCTTTGCCAAAGGAGTTGCCACGAAGAGCACTCGGAATCCCTTGACTTTGTCCCAGGTGAGCTTGAACCACTAAACCTTCAGTTCACAACCGAATGCGCAAACCAATACCAAATTTGAAAACCATAATGCTTGTGCACGTCCCTGGGTGGGCTTGAACAACCAACCTTTCAGTTAACAGTCGAACACGCTCACCGATTGCACCACAGAGACATGTCTGCTGCTAAGATTTTACACATATTAGCCAATTCTTTGCCAAAGGATTTGCCACGAACAGCACTCAGAATCCCTTGACTTTGTCCCAGGTGAACTTGAACCACCAACCCTTCAGTTGACAACCGAATGTGCAAACCGATACAAAATTTGATAACCAAAATCCTTGTGTGCGTCTCTGGATAGGCTTGAACCACCAAACTTTCAATTACGCGCTGAACGCGCTCACCAATTGCGCCACAGAGACATATGCAGGGGATTACTAATAATAGATTTGACACATATATCCCAATTCTTCGCCAAGAAACGGCACTCAGAAAACCTCGACTTTGTACCAGGTGAACATGAACCACCAACCCTTCAGTTCACAAACGAATGAGCAAAGCTATATTAAATTTGAAAACTGAAGTCCACACGTGCGTCCCTGGGTGGGTTTGAACCACCAACCTTTCAGTTAACAGCCGAACGCGCTCACCGATTGCGCCACAGAGACATGTCTTCTGCTAAGATTTTACACATATTAGCCAATTCTTTGCCAAAGGAGTTGCCACGAAGAGCACTCAGAATCCCTTGACTTTGTGCCAGGTGAACTTGAACCACCAACCCTTCAGTTCACAACCGAATGCGCAAACCGATACAAAATTTGAAAACCAAAATCCTTGTGCGCGTCCCTGGATGGGGTTGAACCACCAACCTTTCAGTTAACAGCCGAACGCGCTCACCGATTGCGCCACAGAGACATGTCTACTGCTAAGATTTTACACATATTAGCCAATTCTTTGCCAAAGGATTTGCCACGAAGAGCACTCTGAATCCCTTGACTTTGTCCCAGGTGAACTTGAACCACCAACCCTTCAGTTGACAACCGAATGTGCAAACCGATACCAAATTTGATAACCAAAATGCTTGTGCACGTCCCTGGGTGGGCTTGAACCACCAACCTTGCAGTTAACAGTCGAACGCGCTCACCGATTGCACCACAGAGACATGTCTGCTGCTAAGATTTTACACATATTAACCAATTCTTTGCCAAAGGATTTGCCACGAACAGCACTCAGAATCCCTTGACTTTGTCCCAGGTGAACTTGAACCACCAACCCTTCAGTTGACAACCGAATGTGCAAACCGATACAAAATTTGATAACCAAAATCCTTGTGTGCGTCCCTGGATAGGCTTGAACCACCAAACTTTCAATTACGCGCTGAACGCGCTCACCAATTGCGCCACAGAGACATATGCAGGGGATTACTAATAATAGATTTGACACATATATCCCAATTCTTCGCCAAGAAACGGCACTCAGAAAACCTTGACTTTGTACCAGGTGAACATGAACCACCAACCCTTCAGTTCACAACCGAATGTGCAAACCGATACCAAATTTGATAACCAAATTGATTGTGCACCTCCCTGGGTGGGCTTGAACCACCAACCTTTCAGTTAACAGACGAACGCGCTCACCGATTGCGCCACAGAGACATGTCTACTGCTAAGATTTTACACATATTAGCAAATTCTTTGCCAAAGGATTTGCCACGAAGAGCACTCGGAATCCCTTGACTTTGTCCCAGGTGAACTTGAACCACCAACCCTTCAGTTCACAAACGAATGAGCAAAGCTATATTAAATTTGAAAACTGAAGTCCACGAGAGCGTCCCTGGGTGGGCTTGAACCACCAAACTTTCAGTTATTCGCTGAACGCGCTCACCAATTGCGCCACAGAGACATATGCAGGGTATTACTAATATTAGATTAGACACATATATCCCAATTCTTCGCCAAGAAACGGCACTCAGAAACCCTTGACTTTGTACCAGGTGAACATGAACCACCAACCCTTCAGTTCACAAACGAATTAGCAAATCTATATTAAATTTGAAAACTGAAGGCGACGCGTGCGTCCCTGGGTGGGTTTGAACCACCAACCTTTCAGTTAACAGCCGAACGCGCTCACCGATTGCGCCACAGAGACATGTCGACTGCTAAGATTTTACACATATTAGCCAATTCTTTGCCAAAGGAGTTGCCACGAAGAGCACTCGGAATCCCTTGACTTTGTCCCAGGTGAGCTTGAACCACTAAACCTTCAGTTCACAACCGAATGCGCAAACCAATACCAAATTTGAAAACCATAATGCTTGTGCACGTCCCTGGGTGGGCTTGAACCACCAACCTTTCAGTTAACAGCCGAACGCGCTCACCGATTGCGCCACAGAGACATGTCCACTGCTAAGATTTTACACATATTAGCCAATTCTTTGCCAAAGGAGTTGCCACGAAGAGCACTCAGAATCCCTTGACTTTGTCCCAGTGAACTTGAACCACCAACCCTTCAGTTCACAAACGAATGAGCAAAGCTAGATTAAATTTAAAAACTGAAGTCCACTCGTGCGTCCCTGGGTGGGCTTGAACCACCAACCTTTCAGTTAACAGACGAACGCGCTCACCGATTGCGCCACAGAGACATGTCGACTGCTAAGATTTTACACATATTAGCCAATTCTTTGCCAAAGGAGTTGCCACGAAGAGCACTCAATCCCTTGACTTTGTCCCAGTGAACTTGAACCACCAACCCTTCAGTTCACAAACGAATGAGCAAAGCTATATTAAATTTGAAAACTGAAGTCCTCGCGAGCGTCCCTGGGTGGGATTGAACCACCAACCTTTCAGTTAACAGCCGAACGCGCTCACCGATTGCGCCACAGAGACATGTACAATAGGATATCTATTGTTAAGATTTTACACATATAAGCCAATTCTTTGCCAAAGTCATTTCAGCAAAAGGGCACTCAGAAACCCTCGTCTTGGTCCCAGGTGAGCTTGAACCACTTAACCTTCAGTTCACAACCGAATGCGCAAACCAATACCAAATTTGAAAACCATAATGCTTGTGCTCGTACCTGGGTGGGCTTGAACCACCAACCTTTCAGTTAACAGCCGAACGCGCTAACCGATTGCGCCACAGAGACATGTCGACTGCTAAGATTTTACACATATTAGCTAATTCTTTGCCAAAGGAGTTGCCACGAAGAGCACTCGGAATCCCTTGACTTTGTCCCAGGTGAACTTGAACCACCAACCCTTCAGTTCACAACCGAATGTGCAAACCGATACCAAATTTGATAACCAAAATTCTTGTGCACGTACCTGGGTGGGCTTGAACCACCAACCTTTCAGTTAACAGTCGAACACGCTCACCAATTGCGCCACAGAGACATATGCAGGGGATTACTAATATTAGATTTGACACATATATCCCAATTCTTCGCCAAGAAACTGCACTCAGAAACCCTTGACTTTGTACCAGGTGAACATGAACCACCAATCCTTCAGTTCACAAACGAATGAGCAAAGCTATATTAAATTTGAAAACTGAAGTCCACTCGTGCGTCCCTGGGTGGGCTTGAACCACCAACCTTTCAGTTAACAGCCGAACGCACTCACCGATTGCGCCACAGAGACATGTCTACTGCTAAGATTTTACACATATTAGCCAATTCTTTGCCAAAGGATTTGCCACGAAGAGCACTCTGAATCCCTTGACTTTGTCCCAGGTGAACTTGAACCACCAACCCTTCAGTTGACAACCGAATGTGCAAACCGATACCAAATTTGATAACCAAAATGCTTGTGCACGTCCCTGGGTGGGCTTGAACCACCAACCTTTCAGTTAACAGTCGAACGCGCTCACCGATTGCACCACAGAGACATGTCTGCTGCAAAGATTTTACACATATTAGCCAATTATTTGCCAAAGGATTTGCCACGAACAGCACTCAGAATCCCTTGACTTTGTCCCAGGTGAACTTGAACCACCAACCCTTCAGTTGACAACCGAATGTGCAAACCGATACAAAATTTGATAACCAAAGCCTTGTGTGCGTCCCTGGATAGGCTTGAACCACCAAACTTTCAATTACGCGCTGAACGCGCTCACCAATTGCGCCACAGAGACATATGCAGGGGATTACTAATAATAGATTTGACACATATATCCCAATTCTTCGCCAAGAAACGGCACTCAGAAAACCTTGACTTTGTACCAGGTGAACATGAACCACCAATCCTTCAGTTCACAAACGAATGAGCAAAGCTATATTAAATTTGAAAACAGAAGTCCACACGTGCGTCCCTGGGTGGGTTAGAACCACCAACCTTTCAGTTAAGAGCCGAACGCGCTCACCGATTGCGCCACAGAGACATGTCTTCTGCTAAGATTTTACACATATTAGCCAATTCTTTGCCAAAGGAGTTGCCACGAAGAGCACTCAGAATCCCTTGACTTTGTCCCAGGTGAACTTGAACCACCAACCCTTCAGTTCACAACCGAATGCGCAAACCGACACAAAATTTGAAAACCAAAATCCTTGTGCGCGTCCCTGGATGGGCTTGAACCACCAACCTTTCAGTTAACAGTCGAACGCGCTCACCGATTGCACCACAGAGACATGTCTGCTGCTAAGATTTTACACATATTAGCCAATTCTTTGCCAAAGGATTTGCCACGAACAGCACTCAGAATCCCTTGACTTTGTCCCAGGTGAACTTGAACCACCAACCCTTCAGTTCACAAACGAATGAGCAAAGCTATATTAAATTTGAAAACTGAAGTCCACGAGAGCGTCCCTGGGTGGGCTTGAACCACCAACCCTTCAGTTCACAACCGAATGTGCAAACCGACATAAAATTTGATAACCAAAATGCTTGTGCACCTCCCTGGTTGGGCTTGAACCACCAACCCTTCAGTTCACAAACGAATTAGCAAATCTATATTAAATTTGAAAACTGAAGTCGACGCGTGCGTCCCTGGGTGGGTTTGAACCACCAACCTTTCAGTTAACAGCCGAACGCGCTCACCGATTGCGCCACAGAGACATGTCGACTGCTAAGATTTTACACATATTAGCCAATTATTTGCCAAAGGAGTTGCCGCGAAGAGCACTCGGAATCCCTTGACTTTGTCCCAGGTGAGCTTGAACCACGAAACCTTCAGTTCACAACCGAATGCGCAAACCAATACCAAATTTGAAAACCATAATGCTTGTGCACGTCCCTGGGTGGGCTTGAACCACCAACCTTTCAGTTAACAGTCGAACGCGCTCACCGATTGCACCACAGAGACATGTCTGCTGCTAAGATTTTACACATATTAGCCAATTCTTTGCCAAAGGATTTGCCACGAACAGCACTCAGAATCCCTTGACTTTGTCACAGGTGAACTTGAACCACCAACCCTTCAGTTGACAACCGAATGTGCAAACCGATACAAAATTTGATAACCAAAATCCTTGTGTGCGTCTCTGGATAGGCTTGAACCACCAAACTTTCAATTACGCGCTGAACGCGCTCACCAATTGCGCCACAGAGACATATGCAGGGGATTACTAATAATAGATTTGACACATATATCCCAATTCTTCGCCAAGAAACGGCACTCAGAAAACCTTGACTTTGTACCAGGTGAACATGAACCACCAACCCTTCAGTTCACAAACGAATGAGCAAAGCTATATTAAATTTGAAAACTGAAGTCCACACGTGCGTCCCTGGGTGGGTTTGAACCACCAACCTTTCAGTTAACAGCCGAACGCGCTCACCGATTGCGCCACAGAGACATGTCTTCTGCTAAGATTTTACACATATTAGCCAATTCTTTGCCAAAGGATTTGCCACGAAGAGCACTCAGAATCCCTTGACTTTGTCCCAGGTGAACTTGAACCACCAACCCTTCAGTTCACAACCGAATGCGCAAACCGATACAAAATTTGAAAACCAAAATCCTTGTGCGCGTCCCTGGATGGGCTTGAACCACCAACCTTTCAGTTAACAGCCGAACGCGCTCACCGATTGCGCCACAGAGACATGTCTACTGCTAAGATTTTACACATATTAGCCAATTCTTTGCCAAAGGATTTGCCACGAAGAGCACTCTGAATCCCTTGACTTTGTCCCAGGTGAACTTGAACCACCAACCCTTCAGTTGACAACCGAATGTGCAAACCGATACCAAATTTGATAACCAAAATGCTTGTGCACGTCCCTGGGTGGGCTTGAACCACCAACCTTTCAGTTAACAGTCGAACGCGCTCACCGATTGCACCACAGAGACATGTCTGCTGCTAAGATTTTACACATATTAGCCAATTCTTTGCCAAAGGATTTGCCACGAACAGCACTCAGAATCCCTTGACTTTGTCCCAGGTGAACTTGAACCACCAACCCTTCAGTTGACAACCGAATGTGCAAACCGATACAAAATTTGATAACCAAAATCCTTGTGTGCGTCCCTGGATAGGCTTGAACCACCAAATTTTCAATTACGCGCTGAACGCGCTCACCAATTGCGCCACAGAGACATATGCAGGGGATTACTAATAATAGATTTGACACATATATCCCAATTCTTCGCCAAGAAACGGCACTCAGAAAACCTTGACTTTGTACCAGGTGAACATGAACCACCAACCCTTCAGTTCACAAACGAATGTGCAAACCGATACCAAATTTGATAACCAAAATGATTGTGCACCTCCCTGGGTGGGCTTGAACCACCAACCTTTTAGTTAACAGACGAACGCGCTCACCGATTGCGCCACAGAGACATGGCTACTGCTAAGATTTTACACATATTAGCAAATTCTTTGCCAAAGGATTTGCCACGAAGAGCACTCGGAATCCCTTGACTTTGTCCCAGGTGAACTTGAACCACCAACCCTTCAGTTCACAAACGAATGAGCAAAGCTATATTAAATTTGAAAACTGAAGTCCACGAGAGCGTCCCTGGGTGGGCTTGAACCACCAACCCTTCAGTTCACAACCGAATGTGCAAACCGACATAAAATTTGATAACCAAAATCCTTGTGTGCGTCCCTGGATGGGCTTGAACCACCAAACTTTCAGTTACTCGCTGAACGCGCTCACCAATTGCGCCACAGAGACATATGCAGGGTATTACTAATATTAGATTAGACACATATATCCCAATTCTTCGCCAAGAAACGGCACTCAGAAACCCTTGACTTTGTACCAGGTGAACATGAACCACCAACCCTTCAGTTCACAAACGAATTAGCAAATCTATATTAAATTTGAAAACTGAAGTCAACGCGTGCGTCCCTGGGTGGGTTTGAACCACCAACCTTTCAGTTAACAGCCGAACGCGCTCACCGATTGCGCCACAGAGACATGTCGACTGCTAAGATTTTACACATATTAGCCAATTCTTTGCCAAAGGAGTTGCCACGAAGAGCACTCGGAATCCCTTGACTTTGTCCCAGGTGAGCTTGAACCACTAAACCTTCAGTTCACAACCGAATGCGCAAACCAATACCAAATTTGAAAACCATAATGCTTGTGCACGTCCCTGGGTGGGCTTGAACCACCAACCTTTCAGTTAACAGTCGAACGCGCTCACCGATTGCACCACAGAGACATGTCTGCTGCTAAGATTTTACACATATTAGCCAATTCTTTGCCAAAGGATTTGCCACGAACAGCACTCAGAATCCCTTGACTTTGTCCCAGGTGAACTTGAACCACCAACCCTTCAGTTGACAACCGAATGTGCAAACCGATACAAAATTTGATAACCAAAATCCTTGTGTGCGTCTCTGGATAGGCTTGAACCACCAAACTTTCAATTACGCGCTGAACGCGCTCACCAATTGCGCCACAGAGACATATGCAGGGGATTACTAATATTACATTAGACACATATATCCCAATTCTTCGCCAAGAAACGGCACTCAGAAACCCTTGACTTTGTACCAGGTGAACATGAACCACCAACCCTTCAGTTCACAAACGAATTAGCAAAGCTATATTAAATTTGAAAACTGAAGTCCACGCGTGCGTCCCTGGGTGGGCTTGAACCACCAACCTTTTAGTTAACAGGCGAACGCGCTCACCGATTGCGCCACAGAGACATGTAAAATAGGATATCTATTGTTAAGATTTTACACATATAAGCCAATTCTTTGCCAAAGTCATTGCAGCAAAAGGGCACTCAGAAACCCTTGTCTTGGTCCCAGGTGAGCTTGAACCACTAAACCTTCAGTTCACAACCGAATGCGCAAACCAATACCAAATTTGAAAACCATAATGCTTGTGCACGTCCCTGGGTGGGCTTGAACCACCAACCTTTCAGTTAACAGCCGAACGCGCTCACCGATTGCGCCACAGAGACATGTCTACTGCTAAGATTTTACACATATTAGCCAATTCTTTGCCAAAGGAGTTGCCACGAAGAGCCCTCAGAATCCCTTGACTTTGTCCCAGTGAACTTGAACCACCAACCCTTCAGTTCACAAACGAATGAGCAAAACTATATTAAATTTAAAAACTGAAGTCCACTCGTGCGTCCCTGGGTGGGCTTGAACCACCAACCTTTCAGTTAACAGCCGAACGCGCTCACCGATTGCGCGACAGAGACATGTACAATAGGATATCTATTGTTAAGATTTTACACATATAAGCCAATTCTTTGCCAAAGTCATTTCAGCAAAAGGGCACTCAGAAACCCTCGTCTTGGTCCCAGGTGAGCTTGAACCACTTAACCTTCAGTTCACAACCGAATGCGCAAACCAATACCAAATTTGAAAACCATAATGCTTGTGTACGTCCCTGGGTGGGCTTGAACCACCAACCTTTCAGTTAACAGCCGAACGCGCTCACCGATTGCGCCACAGAGACATGTCCACTGCTAAGATTTTACACATATTAGCCAATTCTTTGCCAAAGGAGTTGCCACGAAGAGCACTCAGAATCCCTTGACTTTGTCCCAGTGAACTTGAACCACCAACCCTTCAGTTCACAAACGAATGAGCAAAGCTATATTAAATTTAAAAACTGAAGTCCACTCGTGCGTCCCTGGGTGGGCTTGAACCACCAACCTTTCAGTTAACAGCCGAACGCGCTCACCGATTGCGCCACAGAGACTTGTCCACTGCTAAGATTTTACACATATTAGCCAATCCTTTGCCAAAGGATTTGCCACGAAGAGCACTCGGAATCCCTTGACTTTGTCCCAGGTGAACTTGAACCACCAACCCTTCAGTTCACAACCGAATGTGCAAACCGATACCAAATTTGATAACCAAAATTCTTGTGCACGTACCTGGGTGGGCTTGAACCACCAACCTTTCAGTTAACAGTCGAACACGCTCACCAATTGCGCCACAGAGACATATACAGGGGATTACTAATATTAGATTTGACACATATATCCCAATTCTTCGCCAAGAAACTGCACTCAGAAACCCTTGACTTTGTACCAGGTGAACATGAACCACCAATCCTTCAGTTCACAAACGAATGAGCAAAGCTATATTAAATTTGAAAACTGAAGTCCACTCGTGCGTCCCTGGGTGGGCTTGAACCACCAACCCTTCAGTTCACAACCGAATGTGCAAACCGATACCAAATTTGATAACCAAAATGCTTGTGCACCTCCCTGGGTGGGCTTGAACCACCAACCTTTCAGTTAACAGACGAACGCGCTCACCGATTGCGCCACAGAGACATGTCTACTGCTAAGATTTTACACATATTAGCCAATTCTTTGCCAAAGGAGTTGCCACGAAGAGCACTCGGAATCCCTTGACTTTGTCCCAGGTGAGCTTGAACCACTAAACCTTCAGTTCACAACCGAATGCGCAAACCAATACCAAATTTGAAAACCATAATGCTTGTGCACGTCCCTGGGTGGGCTTGAACCACCAACCTTTCAGTTAACAGTCGAACACGCTCACCGATTGCACCACAGAGACATGTCTGCTGCTAAGATTTTACACATATTAGCCAATTCTTTGCCAAAGGATTTGCCACGAACAGCACTCAGAATCCCTTGACTTTGTCCCAGGTGAACTTGAACCACCAACCCTTCAGTTGACAACCGAATGTGCAAACCGATACAAAATTTGATAACCAAAATCCTTGTGTGCGTCTCTGGATAGGCTTGAACCACCAAACTTTCAATTACGCGCTGAACGCGCTCACCAATTGCGCCACAGAGACATATGCAGGGGATTACTAATAATAGATTTGACACATATATCCCAATTCTTCGCCAAGAAACGGCACTCAGAAAACCTTGACTTTGTACCAGGTGAACATGAACCACCAACCCTTCAGTTCACAACCGAATGTGCAAACCGATACCAAATTTGATAACCAAATTGATTGTGCACCTCCCTGGGTGGGCTTGAACCACCAACCTTTCAGTTAACAGACGAACGCGCTCACCGATTGCGCCACAGAGACATGTCTACTGCTAAGATTTTACACATATTAGCAAATTCTTTGCCAAAGGAGTTGCCACGAAGAGCACTCGGAATCCCTTGACTTTGTCCCAGGTGAGCTTGAACCACTAAACCTTCAGTTCACAACCGAATGCGCAAACCAATACCAAATTTGAAAACCATAATGCTTGTGCACGTCCCTGGGTGGGCTTGAACCACCAACCTTTCAGTTAACAGCCGAACGCGCTCACCGATTGCGCCACAGAGACATGTCGACTGCTAAGATTTTACACATATTAGCCAATTCTTTGCCAAAGGAGTTGCCACGAAGAGCACTCAATCCCTTGACTTTGTCCCAGTGAACTTGAACCACCAACCCTTCAGTTCACAAACGAATGAGCAAAGCTATATTAAATTTGAAAACTGAAGTCCTCGCGAGCGTCCCTGGGTGGGATTGAACCACCAACCTTTCAGTTAACAGCCGAACGCGCTCACCGATTGCGCCACAGAGACATGTACAATAGGATATCTATTGTTAAGATTTTACACATATAAGCCAATTCTTTGCCAAAGTCATTTCAGCAAAAGGGCACTCAGAAACCCTCGTCTTGGTCCCAGGTGAGCTTGAACCACTTAACCTTCAGTTCACAACCGAATGCGCAAACCAATACCAAATTTGAAAACCATAATGCTTGTGCACGTACCTGGGTGGGCTTGAACCACCAACCTTTCAGTTAACAGCCGAACGCGCTAACCGATTGCGCCACAGAGACATGTCGACTGCTAAGATTTTACACATATTAGCTAATTCTTTGCCAAAGGAGTTGCCACGAAGAGCACTCGGAATCCCTTGACTTTGTCCCAGGTGAACTTGAACCACCAACCCTTCAGTTCACAACCGAATGTGCAAACCGATACCAAATTTGATAACCAAAATTCTTGTGCACGTACCTGGGTGGGCTTGAACCACCAACCTTTCAGTTAACAGTCGAACACGCTCACCAATTGCGCCACAGAGACATATGCAGGGGATTACTAATATTAGATTTGACACATATATCCCAATTCTTCGCCAAGAAACTGCACTCAGAAACCCTTGACTTTGTACCAGGTGAACATGAACCACCAATCCTTCAGTTCACAAACGAATGAGCAAAGCTATATTAAATTTGAAAACTGAAGTCCACTCGTGCGTCCCTGGGTGGGCTTGAACCACCAACCTTTCAGTTAACAGCCGAACGCGCTCACCGATTGCGCCACAGAGACATGTCTACTGCTAAGATTTTACACATATTAGCCAATTCTTTGCCAAAGGATTTGCCACGAAGAGCACTCTGAATCCCTTGACTTTGTCCCAGGTGAACTTGAACCACCAACCCTTCAGTTGACAACCGAATGTGCAAACCGATACCAAATTTGATAACCAAAATGCTTGTGCACGTCCCTGGGTGGGCTTGAACCACCAACCTTTCAGTTAACAGTCGAACGCGCTCACCGATTGCACCACAGAGACATGTCTGCTGCTAAGATTTTACACATATTAGCCAATTCTTTGCCAAAGGATTTGCCACGAACAGCACTCAGAATCCCTTGACTTTGTCCCAGGTGAACTTGAACCACCAACCCTTCAGTTGACAACCGAATGTGCAAACCGATACAAAATTTGATAACCAAAATCCTTGTGTGCGTCCCTGGATAGGCTTGAACCACCAAACTTTCAATTACGCGCTGAACGCGCTCACCAATTGCGCCACAGAGACATATGCAGGGGATTACTAATAATAGATTTGACACATATATCCCAATTCTTCGCCAAGAAACGGCACTCAGAAAACCTTGACTTTGTACCAGGTGAACATGAACCACCAACCCTTCAGTTCACAAACGAATGTGCAAACCGATACCAAATTTGATAACCAAAATGATTGTGCACCTCCCTGGGTGGGCTTGAACCACCAACCTTTCAGTTAACAGACGAACGCGCTCACCGATTGGCTCACAGAGACATGTCTACTGCTAAGATTTTACACATATTAGCAAATTCTTTGCCAAAGGATTTGCCACGAAGAGCACTCGGAATCCCTTGACTTTGTCCCAGGTGAACTTGAACCACCAACCCTTCAGTTCACAAACGAATGAGCAAAGCTATATTAAATTTGAAAACTGAAGTCCACGCGTGCGTCCCTGGGTGGGCTTGAACCACCAACCTTTCAGTTAACAGCCGAACGCGCTCACCGATTGCGCCACAGAGACATGTAAAATAGGATATCTATTGTTAAGATTTTACACATATAAGCCAATTCTTTGCCAAAGTCATTGCAGCAAAAGGGCACTCAGAAACCCTTGTCTTGGTCCCAGGTGAGCTTGAACCACTAAACCTTCAGTTGACAACCGAATGCGCAAACCAATACCAAATTTGAAAACCATAATGCTTGTGCACGTCCCTGGGTGGGCTTGAACCACCAACCTTTCAGTTAACAGCCGAACGCGCTCACCGATTGCGCCACAGAGACATGTCTACTGCTAAGATTTTACACATATTAGCCAATTCTTTGCCAAAGGAGTTGCCACGAAGAGCACTCAGAATCCCTTGACTTTGTCCCAGTGAACTTGAACCACCAAGCCTTCAGTTCACAAACGAATGAGCAAAGCTATATTAAATTTGAAAACTGAAGTCCTCGCGAGCGTCCCTGGGTGGGCTTGAACCACCAACCTTTCAGTTAACAGCCGAACGCGCTCACCGATTGCGCCACAGAGACATGTACAATAGGATATCTATTGTTAAGATTTTACACATATAAGCCAATTCTTTGCCAAAGGAGTTGCCACGAAGAGCACTCAGAATCCCTTGACTTTGTCCCAGTGAACTTGAACCACCAACCCTTCAGTTCACAAACGAATGAGCAAAACTATATTAAATTTAAAAACTGAAGTCCACTCGTGCGTCCCTGGGTGGGCTTGAACCACCAACCTTTCAGTTAACAGCCGAACGCGCTCACCGATTGCGCGACAGAGACATGTACAATAGGATATCTATTGTTAAGATTTTACACATATAAGCCAATTCTTTGCCAAAGGAGTTGCCACGAAGAGCACTCAGAATCCCTTGACTTTGTACCAGGTGAACATGA
Source organism: Idiotropiscis lumnitzeri (assembly GCF_059441095.1). Taxonomy (NCBI): domain Eukaryota; kingdom Metazoa; phylum Chordata; class Actinopteri; order Syngnathiformes; family Syngnathidae; genus Idiotropiscis; species Idiotropiscis lumnitzeri. Next base: position 4,630,268 of record NC_142406.1, read on the forward strand.
ACCACCAACCCTTCAGTTCACAAACGAATTAGCAAATCTATATTAAATTTAAAAACTGAAGTCGACGCGTGCGTCCCTGGGTGGGTTTGAACCACCAACCTTTCAGTTAACAGCCGAACGCGCTCACCGATTGCGCCACAGAGACATGTCGACTGCTAAGATTTTACACATATTAGCCAATTCTTTGCCAAAGGAGTTGCCACGAAGAGCACTCGGAATCCCTTGACTTTGTCCCAGGTGAGCTTGAACCACTAAACCTTCAGTTCACAACCGAATGCGCAAACCAATACCAAATTTGAAAACCATAATGCTTGTGCACGTCCCTGGGTGGGCTTGAACCACCAACATTTCAGTTAACAGTCGAACGCGCTCACCGATTGCACCACAGAGACATGTCTGCTGCTAAGATTTTACACATATTAGCCAATTCTTTGCCAAAGGATTTGCCACGAACAGCACTCAGAATCCCTTGACTTTGTCCCAGGTGAACTTGAACCACCAACCCTTCAGTTGACAACCGAATGTGCAAACCGATACAAAATTTGATAACCAAAATCCTTGTGTGCGTCCCTGGATAGGCTTGAACCACCAAACTTTCAATTACGCGCTGAACGCGCTCACCAATTGCGCCACAGAGACATATGCAGGGGATTACTAATAATAGATTTGACACATATATCCCAATTCTTCGCCAAGAAACGGCACTCAGAAAACCTTGACTTTTTACCAGGTGAACATGAACCACCAATCCTTCAGTTCGCAAACGAATGAGCAAAGCTATATTAAATTTGAAAACAGAAGTCCACACGTGCGTCCCTGGGTGGGTTAGAACCACCAACCTTTCAGTTAACAGCCGAACGCGCTCACCGATTGCGCCACAGAGACATGTCTACTGCTAAGATTTTACACATATTAGCCAATTCTTTGCCAAAGGATTTGCCACGAAGAGCACTCTGAATCCCTTGACTTTGTCCCAGGTGAACTTGAACCACCAACCCTTCAGTTGACAACCGAATGTGCAAACCGATACCAAATTTGATAACCAAAATGCTTGTGCACGTCCCTGGGTGGGCTTGAACCACCAACCTTTCAGTTAACAGTCGAACGCGCTCACCGATTGCACCACAGAGACATGTCTGCTGCTAAGATTTTACACATATTAACCAATTCTTTGCCAAAGGATTTGCCACGAACAGCACTCAGAATCCCTTGACTTTGTCCCAGGTGAACTTGAACCACCAACCCTTCAGTTGACAACCGAATGTGCAAACCGATACAAAATTTGATAACCAAAATCCTTGTGTGCGTCCCTGGATAGGCTTGAACCACCAAACTTTCAATTACGCGCTGAACGCGCTCACCAATTGCGCCACAGAGACATATGCAGGGGATTACTAATAATAGATTTGACTCATATATCCCAATTCTTCGCCAATAAACGGCACTCAGAAAACCTTGACTTTGTACCAGGTGAACATGAACCACCAACCCTTCAGTTCACAACCGAATGTGCAAACCGATACCAAATTTGATAACCGAAATGATTGTGCACCTCCCTGGGTGGGCTTGAACCACCAACCTTTCAGTTAACAGACGAACGCGCTCACCGATTGCGCCACAGAGACATGTCTACTGCTAAGATTTTACACATATTAGCAAATTCTTTGCCAAAGGATTTGCCACGAAGAGCACTCGGAATCCCTTGACTTTGTCCCAGGTGAACTTGAACCACCAACCCTTCAGTTCACAAACGAATGAGCAAAGCTATATTAAATTTGAAAACTGAAGTCCTCGCGAGCGTCCCTGGGTGGGATTGAACCACCAACCTTTCAGTTAACAGCCGAACGCGCTCACCGATTGCGCCACAGAGACATGTACAATAGGATATCTATTGTTAAGATTTTACACATATAAGCCAATTCTTTGCCAAAGTCATTTCAGCAAAAGGGCACTCAGAAACCCTCGTCTTGGTCCCAGGTGAGCTTGAACCACTTAACCTTCAGTTCACAACCGAATGTGCAAACCGATACCAAATTTGATAACCAAAATTCTTGTGCACGTACCTGGGTGGGCTTGAACCACCAACCTTTCAGTTAACAGTCGAACACGCTCACCAATTGCGCCACAGAGACATATGCAGGGGATTACTAATATTAGATTTGACACATTTTCCCAATTCTTCGCCAAGAAACTGCACTCAGAAAACCTTGACTTTGTACCAGGTGAACATGAACCACCAATCCTTCAGTTCACAAACGAATGAGCAAAGCTATATTAAATTTGAAAACTGAAGTCCACTCGTGCGTCCCTGGGTGGGCTTGAACCACCAACCTTTCAGTTAACAGTCGAACGCGCTCACCGATTGCACCACAGAGACATGTCTGCTGCTAAGATTTTACACATATTAGCCAATTCTTTGCCAAAGGATTTGCCACGAACAGCACTCAGAATCCCTTGACTTTGTCCCAGGTGAACTTGAACCACCAACCCTTCAGTTGACAACCGAATGTGCAAACCGATACAAAATTTGATAACCAAAATCCTTGTGTGCGTCCCTGGATAGGCTTGAACCACCAAACTTTCAATTACGCGCTGAACGCGCTCGCCAATTGCGCCACAGAGACATATGCAGGGGATTACTAATATTAGATTTGACACATTTTCCCAATTCTTCGCCAAGAAACTGCACTCAGAAACCCTTGACTTTGTACCAGGTGAACATGAACCACCAATTCTTCAGTTCACAAACGAATGAGCAAAGCTATATTAAATTTGAAAACTGAAGTCCACTCGTGCGTCCCTGGGTGGGCTTGAACCACCAACCTTTCAGTTAACAGCCGAACGCGCTCACCGATTGCGCCACAGAGACATGTCTTCTGCTAAGATTTTACACATATTAGCCAATTCTTTGCCAAAGGAGTTGCCACGAAGAGCACTCAGAATCCCTTGACTTTGTCCCAGGTGAACTTGAACCACCAACCCTTCAGTTCACAACCGAATGCGCAAACCGATACAAAATTTGAAAACCAAAATCCTTGTGCGCGTCCCTGGATGGGCTTGAACCACCAACCTTTCAGTTAACAGCCGAACGCGCTCACCGATTGCGCCACAGAGACATGTCTACTGCTAAGATTTTACACATATTAGCCAATTCTTTGCCAAAGGATTTGCCACGAACAGCACTCAGAATCCCTTGACTTTGTCCCAGGTGAACTTGAACCACCAACCCTTCAGTTGACATCCGAATGTGCAAACCGATACAAAATTTGATAACCAAAATCCTTGTGTGCGTCCCTGGATAGGCTTGAACCACCAAACTTTCAATTACGCGCTGAACGCGCTCGCCAATTGCGCCACAGAGACATATGCAGGGTATTACTAATATTAGATTAGACACATATATCCCAATTCTTCGCCAAGAAACGGCACTCAGAAACCCTTGACTTTGTACCAGGTGAACATGAACCACCAACCCTTCAGTTCACAAACGAATTAGCAAATCTATATTAAATTTGAAAACTGAAGTCAACGCGTGCGTCCCTGGGTGGGTTTGAACCACCAACCTTTCAGTTAACAGCCGAACGCGCTCACCGATTGCGCCACAGAGACATGTCGACTGCTAAGATTTTACACATATTAGCCAATTCTTTGCCAAAGGAGTTGCCACGAAGAGCACTCGGAATCCCTTGACTTTGTCCCAGGTGAGCTTGAACCACTAAACCTTCAGTTCACAACCGAATGCGCAAACCAATACCAAATTTGAAAACCATAATGCTTGTGCACGTCCCTGGGTGGGCTTGAACCACCAACCTTTCAGTTAACAGTCGAACGCGCTCACCGATTGCACCACAGAGACATGTCTGCTGCTAAGATTTTACACATATTAGCCAATTCTTTGCCAAAGGATTTGCCACGAACAGCACTCAGAATCCCTTGACTTTGTCCCAGGTGAACTTGAACCACCAACCCTTCAGTTGACAACCGAATGTGCAAACCGATACAAAATTTGATAACCAAAATCCTTGTGTGCGTCTCTGGATAGGCTTGAACCACCAAACTTTCAATTACGCGCTGAACGCGCTCACCAATTGCGCCACAGAGACATATGCAGGGGATTACTAATATTACATTAGACACATATATCCCAATTCTTCGCCAAGAAACGGCACTCAGAAACCCTTGACTTTGTACCAGGTGAACATGAACCACCAACCCTTCAGTTCACAAACGAATGAGCAAAGCTATATTAAATTTGAAAACTTTAGTCCACACGTGCGTCCCTGGGTGGGTTTGAACCACCAACCTTTCAGTTAAGAGCCGAACGCGCTCACCGATTGCGCCACAGAGACATGTCTTCTGCTAAGATTTTACACATATTAGCCAATTCTTTGCCAAAGGATTTGCCACGAAGAGCACTCAGAATCCCTTGACTTTGTCCCAGGTGAACTTGAACCACCAACCCTTCAGTTCACAACCGAATGCGCAAACCGATACAAAATTTGAAAACCAAAATCCTTGTGCGCGTCCCTGGATGGGCTTGAACCACCAACCTTTCAGTTAACAGCCGAACGCGCTCACCGATTGCGCCACAGAGACATGTCTACTGCTAAGATTTTACACATATTAGCCAATTCTTTGCCAAAGGATTTGCCACGAAGAGCACTCTGAATCCCTTGACTTTGTCCCAGGTGAACTTGAACCACCAACCCTTCAGTTGACAACCGAATGTGCAAACCGATACCAAATTTGATAACCAAAATGCTTGTGCACGTCCCTGGGTGGGCTTGAACCACCAACCTTTCAGTTAACAGTCGAACGCGCTCACCGATTGCACCACAGAGACATGTCTGCTGCTAAGATTTTACACATATTAGCCAATTCTTTGCCAAAGGATTTGCCACGAACAGCACTCAGAATCCCTTGACTTTGTCCCAGGTGAACTTGAACCACCAACCCTTCAGTTGACAACCGAATGTGCAAACCGATACAAAATTTGATAACCAAAATCCTTGTGTGCGTCCCTGGATAGGCATTAAAGGATAATGTAAATGGCAGTCAATTTAAAACTGAACAAAGGTTGGACTGCTCGGAGCCACTTTTGTGATCCTGGCATGGAAGTCCATTGTTTCAGAGGGGTCTCGTTCACACCTCCTGTGGTGCAGCTGTGATCTAATCTTCCTGCATTCATCTCCTGAGTGTCTGGTCATTAGCATGGTCTAAACTTCAGTTACACTTAAAGGATTTCATACTTTTGACTATTAAAGGAATATAAGAGTTTGAGCTTAACATAGTTCATTAGATGTTGGTGCATCCAATGTATGAAAATGTGATATTGTAAAATGCTGAGAGTGTGACTGGTGGCGCGAGGCTGGTTGCGGGGGTTGTGCAAGAATGGAATGTTTTAGAAGCAGAAGGCGCTGAGCGAGACGAGATGACTCCGGGACCAGTGGACGAAGGAGAGGCCATCGGGGGATAGCACAAGCAGGAGGAGTCGCCACGGGATTCGGCGGGAGGAGAAAGACCAATGAGAGCGAGCTAAAGTTAACTGCAATACACATAGCCAATAGAATCATGCCAGGATGCCTTTGTCTGTGCCATTTTGCATGTTGTATAGTATGAATCAGGACTGGGCAACTCGGGGGTAGAACACATTCGCTGGTGGCAAGAGAGGTGTAGACTTGTATTGAGAGGGATCCGAGATCTAGGTGCCATGTAGGAAATCTGTATTGGGAATAAATCCACTTCGTGTGTGAAAATGCCGGCTTCCTGATACCTTTCTATTGCAGAACGAGCGCGCATATTGTTGGATGTGTGGGAGTTGGGTAAGGTCGCAAATTGGAGTCAGATTACTTATTTGAGTTTACATTGGGTTAAAGTTAAATTCTAACATTGATATAAAGATAAATTCCAACAATTTATGGTGACCCTGACGTGATGCATGACAGGTAATAGAAGTCTGGGACTTCAACGAGAGTCTGGGACTCTAAGAAATGAAAAGAAGCCTGGGGCTTCAAGAGCCTGGGGCTCAAAGGAAGCCTGGGGCTTCAGGAAAAACCACAAGAGTCTGTGACTCGGGCCTGGGGCCCACGTCCACACCAGGTGACGACCTGATAAAGATTAAAGGATAAAGGAGCCACACTTCTGACCGGCCTTCCTCTTGGGCCCACAGTGACATAAGGTAAGCAGATCCTTTTCAAATTCTGCATATTGGCAACGCTAAATTATAAGAGGAAGGCGGAGTGGAACGGCGTTTAAATGTATAAATAAATAAGTGTAAAAGTGTGGACGATAGTAGTGTAAAATCTGGGATTTACCTACTAGAATAGTTTGGAACTATTCGTGGTTAAGATACGGTATAAAATCTGGGATTTACGTATCGGGACACGGTTTAAAATCTGGGATTTACGTGTCTGTGTGGAAGCTGTGTGAATGTGAAGGCTAAAATTGTTCTGCGTAAGAAGTGGTTGGGACACACACGAGTGGATTTCAGGATGTTGAAGGAGAGGAAGTGTTATAGTGGTCTCGGGTGTGGCACGGAGATTAAGGATAAATTCATAAAAATGAAACATAAAAAAGAGAAGAAAAACATGAAGTAGGGATGAAATAAGAAAAGAGAAAGAAAGAAAGCTAGAGAAAAGAGAAGAAATTGTGTCAGTGTAGAGATTGGAAGTTCAATAAGAAAAGAGAAAGGAACAATTAATGTTCCATTGAAAGGAGGATGATGAAACAGGCAGTATTGAAGAAGGTGTGACTTGAACAAATGAAAAGGATAAGAATTAGGGTCTGCTGTAAGGAGGAATTGAAGAAATAAATATTTTATGTTTCATACTTTAGTTGATGGTCTTTCTATTAAGGTAACTGTAATTAGTAACTGGAATGAAATGCACAGATGGAAATGACACAAAGAAAAAAAGATTGGTGTTATGAAATCATAATTGAAGGAAGCTTTGAAAGCATGAGAAACCTTTGCAAGAGCATAGGTGGTTCCTGACTTTGTAGTTTGTGATTTGATACCTTGATTGTTTGAGTGGCTTTGGTAAGGCTACAGTGAATTGGGAAAATTAAAGGAAAAAAATAAGAGTGAGAAAGATTTTACAGAAGGCAATGATTATAGGTGTAATCGTAAAATCATGAGTGTGCTGTAACAGAGAGTTCACAGCCCTTTGAAGTTAGATGCTCGTTCCCAAGTAGGGGGAGGAAGTCAGAGAAAGAGGATGAAGTGATTGAAAAAGTGGAAGAAAAGACGGAATGTCTGAGAGGCATTTATCCACAGTTGCCAGACTCGCAACAGTATGTGTTTGAGCCGCCGCCCGATCCGACGGCGCCATTAATGGGGGGGGAGCAGAATGGTTTGAGATGCAAAAGATAAAACGATTCACGGATGGCACCAGCGACCATACAATTGATCGAACAGGCTGTGAATAATGAGAGAGAGGGTGCGCGGAGAACAGCAGGGGAGTGTGGAGACGCCCGTGCTGGCCCCGGGGGGGAAGCACCAGCAGGAACATGTAAACATTTCAGACACAAGAGGAAAAACAGGCATCAATGGCAGTCGTTAACTGATTGAAAAGGAAGATATGCCTTTTGGTGCTCTCGTAAGAAGGTCACAGTCCTTTTGTTTCAGAGGTGTGTCGCGGCACCCCCCTCGATGTTGCAGACGTTGATCTAATCTTCAGGCATCTGCCTCTCATTGAGGTGTGGAGCAGTTTTTTTTACAGTGCTAGTATACAAATTAGCAGGGAATTAGAACACAAGTTAAACACTGAAACATGCAGGGGATGCCTGAGGAACAGCAGGGCGGCGACAATCTTATTAAAATTTAACTTTTTAAGCAAAGGGATTATGGTTTCGGGATAAGTTTTAAGTGAAGTATTCTATGAACATGTTGAAAGAAAATCTTTGGAAAGGGGAATATCTAGCCATTGGAGATTGGTTTACCAAATATAAAGTTGGACTAAATAGTTTTGTAGATGATTTATTAACTGATGTGTATTAAATGTGACAAAGGTGGAAGACAGATGTTTTTTTTTGACTGTACGACGCGAACGCTGACATGACAATTTTAGAGGATATGACATCATTCCATAAATACCAGACTGCTAACATTCGCATCTATGAGCTGTTTGATGTCACAGGTGCAGTTTCGTCAGCTACGTCCTTGAGAGGAGAAACAACTTCACGGGGAGTGAATGGGAAAATCCAGAGACCCACAGTTGTAAATTTTGGCATACGCTGGCTAAATTAAGGCAAAATTATGGATCTGCCAGCACAAATCTCAGTGAAATCAAGGCGGACGCGCCAAGGGAGGGGTCTCTGTGTGGAATTGGAAAGTATCGTTTGGTGAATGACAGTGTGAAAGAAAAGTGTTTGTATGCATATGTGGTTTGAGTGAATGTTGTAGGGACGGGCCTCAGGACAGAAAATTGTTTGAGGTCACCGGCAAGCCCTTACAGTACTTAGGATGCGATGGGTGGACAGGCCTGATCAACCTGAATCCCTATTGCACTCCCGAGTATTGATTTTGAAATTGTTTTTGGAGAAAGATTGGAGTAATTAAATTCAAGCATCAAGTGAATGATTGATTGACGTTATTACACAAAATTTATGCAAAACTGAAAGTTTTGGAAGGAAGATAATTTACCCCTTCTCATTCTCACTGGCAAGTGCCACTCGTCCAGTTCTGTCCACAGGTTTGAGGTGACATGTGACCAGTGTGACCAGAAGGCCAGAGAATGCTTCAAATAGCGCCTCACCACTACCATCCCAGAGGTTCTCCTCAACAAGGAGGGAGATATAAGATATATTCACATTGGATGCGCGACTAGATAACACACACCCAGTCCAGGATAGGGCAAAATTTTCTTGGATTGTTTAGACTTTTCCATATAATACAGCACCACAGCAGTGATACTTGAAGTTAATGTCGAATTAGTGGCACTGTTTTTATGGAAAATTACTCACTTAACGCAAGGGTAAGTTGTTGTAGAGGAGATATTTCAGTCAAAAATGACCCTGAAGTGGTCTCAAGCACGTGTCTCATGTTGGATGTATGAATGTTATTCTGATATTTTCCATTGTAACGTAGTTCATTGTATTTAGGACTAAGACATTGTAAAACACTGTTTGGAAGAACTTATAGAATACCTCAAATTTAAGAACAAAGGGGAAATAGATGTTGAAGCAACTTTAGTTGACCATATGTGAAAAGTGTTAGGAAAACAAAAGACAGGCGCAAATTTAGAGTGACAAGGATCTTTCTGTCTCCCAGCAGGGGCGCAAAATGAGTGAAGCCAGGATACTGGGTGCTTGTAAGAAGTTTGAAGATAAGACATTTGTAATTACCCAAGGGGGAAGGAGGCGTTAGTAACAGCTCTCACAGCTGTAAAGATAGCAGAAAGGTCAACATTGGTTTATTCGACACGTTGTAAAGAGGTCACGTTGGTTGAAATCTCCTACAAAGGAGACACCAGACTAAGAGGTTTATACAGAGTTACAAGCGGGACAAAATTTATTTCAGAGGAACTATCCTCACTTGAGGCCGAGGCCAGATCTGCTGACCAGCATGATGGTCACCAGCTAAATGGGGACACCTCAGGTGAGATTGGCTGTGCCATGCATCAGATATTTCTGGCCCGTTGGGGTCGATGTTGCTGTGTCTTTCAGGTGGGGAAAAGGGAGACAGGCCTGGTCTATGTGGCCAGGGCGAGACATGAATGGAGTGAGACTTCCGGCAGTGACCCATCCAATAATGTCGACATTACTACACAGCTGTTCCAGTTGGCCGTCCACAAGGGCGTGCACCTTCCAGTGGCAGACATCAGGCGAAATAGTCCATGAATGAAAAAATGCTAATCGGCCTAGTAGAACACATTTTGTACCTAACTTTGCACGACATCAGAAAAGGAATATATGGGATTGGATTAAGGAGCGTGACTAAAATTGTTGTACTTGCAGGTTTAGAAGGCCAAGAGAGATAAGAAAAAAGGAGGCAGCTGCTCCTTCCACTTCTGCTGCTTCTGGGCAAGGTTCGGGTGACGCAGCGCCACAGCAGACTGGCTGCTGTCCATAGCAGGCCAGTCAACGAGGTTGGGATTGCAGTAAAAGAGGTATGGGTGATTACAGACGGGGGTTGTGAGTGGGGTGTGCTCTTGCTGCGGGGTGTGGGGTCACTGGGTGATGAGCTGTCCATGCTGAGCCACTTTCTGGAATGTGCCATCCTCCGGTGCCATATCTGTCACAAAGAGCTCCACCAGCGCAGGGGGCGCCACCGTTACCCACTCCCAACGCACTTGACACAAACCCGCTCGTACCCCATTCCATGACAGGGGGCAGCGGAGCTTCAGCATTCGAGGACTAGCAGGTCCTAGCAGTCCGGGGACGGTGGATGGACAAGTTTTCGATGGTGCTGGATATTGGGGCGAGCTATGAGCTCCTTCCGCAACCCCCACTGAGCCATGTGGACTCTCAAGAGTGCCTGAGTCACTGCCATTGACTGAACGAACACTGGAATTCGAGTGGCATTCCCGGATGGGACTGAACTTGACTCTGCACATCCGTCGGAGGGAGCATATGTCGTGCTCTCTTCCTTCCCAGTGGCTAAACTGAACTGAAACATTTGAGGGCAGCTCTGAAACCTGGTTCCCATCCTCCCGCGGTGGGTATGCCCTGTTCTTGCTCTGGTCTGAGTGGTTTAGCAACCGCCACCCTTTCAATTCACCAATTGACATATCACATTGTACATGTGATCACAAACATGATTTGGTTTATCAAAAATGCACTCATCCAAATTTAGTCATGAGTGCATCTTGCGTTATAATTATATATTTGTTATGTCTACTGGCGTTGCCTCGCACGCGTGCCTTGTCCCTGAGCAGCGGAAATGGTATGAATTGTTTACTTTCGCCGAGCCACAAATCGCATTGAATATTGATGAGCGTCATCATACTAGAGGTCTGGACCCCATAGTTGTTGCACAATCGGGAGATCATATATCAGCACCGACTACAAATTCTTTGGTTTTGGGAACATTACTAAATTTCAAAATTTCCAGGGAAGGGTCGCTCGGAAATGGTAGTTCTGTGTGTGTCTCTGCTAGAGGTGTTGTGGACCCAGGGCCCGACTGAGTTGGGGCTCGGCTCCACAGCTCCGCGATGTTTTTACTGTCTCTACCCCCTCCCCCAGTTGACAGAATCAGTGTGGGCACAGCCTGTAGGTGGATTGAGCCAATCATGAGACAATAGGAGGTGAAGACTGCAGCGGTCTTGGAGCTGTCTATGTCTTGTAGAGCACCTTTTCTTCCCATAAAAAAAAAAAAATAATAAAATAAAAAATAGAGGTTTAATTCGGTATCTGCGTTATTATAGTTTTGGGATTTTTTATTTTAAGCATAAATGGTTACTATTTCATTTGTGTTGCTTTAAAATTTGTCAATTAACAGTCAAAATTGGAGCGTTAGCTCGAGGCTTAATTTGTAATCTCGGAACACAGTTAGATATTTGAACTCAGTGAACTCAGCATCACTGGAGTCGGACATCGCTCCGTACATCAACCTCCGGGTGCTTTCCCGGAGGTGGACTCATTCTCGCTGATAAGGACAGTTTAGAGTTCTGGCTAGAACCTGACACGCCATCCAATTGGGAACGACAGGACAAAAGTGGTGCCATAGCTCACAGTTGCGCCCGGCCCCAGTATTTGTGCCCGCCATGGTTGAGCTTAGAGGTTGACCGCCCGGACGGGCAGGTCAAGAGAGGGAATGTGTAGATGGCATGAATTGGATCAAAGTCAGACACTTTCGAGTCTGAACAAAGACGATGACGATGCAAATGTTTAACTTATTGACTATTTTACCTGCTGGCGTGTGCTTTGTGTGGACGATGTTTGCGTTTGAACATAGGATGCGGGATGACAGAAGTGATGGAGCGAAAGGAGCATGTAATGGAATGGTATGGTATGGAGCAGAGCGAGATGATGGTAAGACGCTGACACAGACACAACAACTACTGCTAAATCTGAAATGTAAACAACCGACACAGGTGAACACTTGGGTGACAATTTTTAATTGGACACACCCATGGAATGATGTGGGAATAAAAAAGAAAGAGCCTATTTTTGACACCCAAGTTGCAAAACAGAAGTTCACCTGCCTAAAAGTTAAATGGGACGGGTCCTGGGATTGGAAATATCCAGGAGTCATGGTGTAATGAAAATGTGTCTTTGCCAGTAGGAATCCCTCTCGCTCGTGATGATGTTTGGCTGTGGTGTGGAGAGAAAGTGCTGTACGATAGGCTTCCCACCAATGCCTCAGGTAAGTGCGCCCTGGTAACGCTGATCATGCCAGTTAGTGTGACAGCCTTAGATCTGGCCAAAATGGAGTGGGAAGGTGTTGGACAATGGGGAAGAATCCCCTTCCTTAACAGGAAGAGAAGGGACATGCAAGAATGGTTGAATGCAGGAGATCCCACGTATATAGATGCAATTGGAGTTCCAAGAGGGATCCCTGACGAGTATAAATTGGTGGATCAAATTGCGGCAGGATGGGAGAGCCTTTTCCTGTTCGTTACAGTAAACAAAAATGTGGACCGGATTAATTATGTCCACTATAATGTCCAACGATTGGCGAATTTGACCACCTCAGCACTCCAGGCAGTGCATGAGCAATTGGCTGCCACGTCTCTTATGGCATTCCAGAACAGAATAAGCTTAGATATGGTGTTATCCGAAAGAGGAGGGGTGTGTGGTATTTTTGGGGATCAGTGTTGTACTCTGATTCCCAACAATACATCTCCTGACGGTCGCCTTACCAAGGCATTGGAGGGTCTGCGCACGCGAAGTAACAAAATGAAGGAGCACTCAGGTGTGGACACCAGTTGGTATTCTGACTGGTTCAACATCTTTGGTAAATATAAAAGCCTGATTGCATCAGTACTGATTTCTATCGCTGTGTTTGCCGCTATTATGGTGTTATGCGGATGTTGCTGTATTCCATGTATCAGATCACTAACTGTTAAGACAATAGAACGCACGTTGGGGCCACTCCCTCCGGGTGGTCAGTACATGATGATCCCTCAAAAGGACCCCCAGGAGGCGGAGGTAGCCGTGGCCCTCCGGGAGTCCAGGATGTGAGTATGGAAAGATGGCCTCGGGGACCTGGCGACATCTTTTCCTCCGCTTTTATCCACCGGGCGAGTAAACGCAACTATGGTTTCGTGCACCACCACATGCAACACTTGCACCTTTCTCATGGAAAGACTCTCCCTGCTAGAGGGACGTGTCCGCCAGCTAGAGCAGAGTAATGTGGTAAGCGTAAACGTGGCGGACACGACTGTTAGCACGGGTTGTAGCCAACCTGCTAGTCTGGTTAGCATTGGCCGTAAACGGCTTGCTAATCGCGGTGAGCCTGTTAAGACACATAGCAGTTCCATTCCACCTCGGTCTCATGGCTCCCGCACCTTAGTGATAGGTGACTCCATTACCCGCAACATTAAGCTTGAAAATCCAGCCACAGTAATGTGTATTCCTGGGGCCAGAGCACCCGACATAGAAGCTAATCTTATGGAGCTAGCGCGCAAGACACCTATACACCAGCGCTGTGCAAACAACGCTAGCTATTCAGATATAGTGATACACGTTGGCTCCAATGACACTAGGATGAAGCAATCAGAGATCACAAAGAAAAACATAGCAAGGACTTGTGATCTCGCCAGAAAGATGAGTCGGCATCGAGTAATTGTCTCTGGCCCCTTGCCTGCGAGAGGCAATGATGAGAGGTTTAGTAGATTATTCTCGCTAAATAAGTGGCTGGCTAGTTTTTGTAGTGAGCACGGACTGCAGTTTATAGATAACTGGCCTTCTTTCTGGGGCCGACCCGACCTGCTGAGGATGGACGGCCTTCACCCTAACTGGGAAGGCGCCATCACTCTTTCTAGAAACATAGATTATTGTTTGAGCCTTCCATGACTATTCATATTAGAGCAGGTCGGGCTGCAGGCGAATAGTGAGCCTGTAAGGAAGGGTATGGAGTCTGTAAGGCTAGAGCTAACTAGCGCTATGCTAGACTTAGACAACACACATAGCTTTTCTTCTAGATTTGAGCGCTACACACCATACGCTGGTAGATCTCATACTGATATAATTTCTACTGAGGTGGCAATACATGATGGGTTTAAGCATTCCTCCTCGGTCGGTTTTATTGACGACGAGCCGTTCTCTCAAAATAATAGCACTCGAAAGCTGGTAAATAACTATCGGATTCCGACCGTCAGAATTTCTCGCCGCGTTTATAGTCGCTCGAGGTACAATCCGGGACCTAGGCAAGGCAATCTCCTTAATATTATGACCAGGAGTCCTGTTGCGCGGAATAACTTAGATAGACCTATTTTACTGAAACTCGGTTTTTTAAATATTAGATCGCTTTCATCGAAAGCCTTGTTAGTTAATGACCTTATTAGAGACCATAATCTTAACATGATTGGTCTTTGCGAGACCTGGTTAAAACCAAATCAGTTTTTACCGCTAAATGAGGCTTCGCCTCCAAACTTCGTGAGCTCGCATGTTGCGCGCCCTCAAAAGAAAGGCGGGGGTGTAGCCCTCATTTCCGAATCTAACCTAAAACTTAGTCCTCGTTTTAGCAATTCCTTTAAAACATTTGAAGTTCTCATTATGCGATCCTCAGCCGAGCTGCCGTTTTATCTTGCCGTTCTTTATCGTCCACCTGGCTCTTACTCCGGCTTTTTAGATGAATTTTCTGAATTCGTAGCTGATTTAGTAACTCATGCGGATAATATACTTATCATGGGCGACTTCAACATTCATATGAATCTCCCGTCGGAACCACTTACGGTAGCGTTTCGGACAATCATTGATATGTTTGGTTTCACGCAAATAATAAATGAAGCAACGCATATAAATGGCAATACGCTAGATTTGGTATTAACCCGAGGCTTAGCATCTTCAAAAATAATTGTATTACCATATACCAGTGCTATATCTGACCATTACTTTATCAAATTTGAAGTCTTGGCTCACTGTCATCGTTCTGACCATAATCAAAATTATAGCAGCCGTAACATTAGCTCCTCAACCATCGTTGCGCTCTCTGAGCTACTCCCTTTAGCAACTGCTTCGTTTCCTAATTATATTGGTACGATTGATGATCTCACAAACAACTTTAATGTCGCTTTGTTAAATGCGCTTGACTCCGTCGCGCCTTTAAAAACTAAAACTCGTCCAAAGAGGCTTACTCCGTGGTTTACAGAGGAAACGCGCGTACTGAAACGATCTTGTAGGAAGCTTGAGCGCAAATGGCGTGCGACCAAACTTGAGGTCTTCCGTCAGGCATGGTGCGATAGTTTACTAATATACAAAGAAGCGCTTAATTTAGCCAAAACTAATTATTATTCTAGATTAATTGTCTTACATAAAAACAATCCTAAATATTTATTTGATACCGTAGCAATGCTAACGCAACAGCGACCAACCTCGGATAGCTCTTCCTATTCAGCTCACGATTTTATGCAATTTTTTACTCAGAAGATAGAATGTATTCGTGATGAGATTAAAGACACTGTTCTTAAAATTCCGTCGAATTCCGCGACAAATTGTGTTAATAGGGACATTAGGGCTGATAACTGTCCGATAACCTTATGTCAATTTAAAAAAATATCTCTTGAGAGCCTAACAAAATTGGTTAGTGCGGCAAAACCGACAACTTGTGTGCTCGATCCGCTTCCTGGCAAACTAATTAAAGAACTGTTTACGACCCTAGGACCGTCTGTTTTAAATATAATTAATCTATCACTTACCACGGGTGTAGTACCAGCAGCTTTTAGGACCGCCGTTATCCGACCGTTACTTAAGCAACCAAACCTTGACCCAGAGAGTCTCATCAACTATAGGCCGGTTTCAAATCTTCCGTTTATTGCAAAAATTCTTGAAAAAGTCGTAGCGCAACAACTTAATGAATATATGACTGTTAATAATCAATTTGAACCTTTCCAATCGGGTTTTAGAGCCGACCACTCTACTGAGACGGCCCTTGCTAAAGTTACTAATGATCTTCTCATAGCTATGGACGCCGACACCTCATCAATATTACTCTTACTCGATCTTAGTGCCGCTTTTGATACCGTTGATCATAACATATTATTAAAACGCCTTGAAACGTGTGTTGGCATTTCAGGTTCAGCGCTTTCTTGGTTTAATTCGTATCTGTCGGAGAGGACGCACCGTGTAATTCATGGCAATACGACTTCGGATATTTGTAAGATCATATGTGGAGTTCCGCAGGGATCGGTACTTGGACCTCTATTGTTTAGCATCTACATGCTACCGCTTGGTGATATTATACGGAAATATAACATTAGTTTTCACTGTTACGCTGATGATACGCAATTATACATGCCGTTGGATATAACGAATCCCCGCGACTGCTATAAATTAGAGGCGTGCCTTGCCGAAATTAAACAATGGATGTCTTTCAATTTTTTGCGTCTTAACTCAGATAAAACCGAGATGCTCATCATTGGACCAGCGCGTCATCGGTACCTTTTCAAAGACACCACTCTGAATATCGATAAATGTAATATTATCCAAAAGGATTCAACAAAAAATCTCGGTGTTATATTTGACGCAACTATGTCTTTTCAAATGCACATTAAAAATATTACTCGAACTGCGTTTTTTCATCTGCGTAACATTGCTAAAATTCGCCCAATTCTATCAACGTGTGACGCGGAAATCTTAATCCATGCGTTTGTTACATCTCGCCTCGACTATTGTAACGCTTTGCTCTCGGGTCTCCCCATGTCGAGTATTAAAAGTCTGCAGTTAGTTCAAAATGCAGCAGCTAGACTCTTAACTAAGACGAGAAAGTTTGATCATATTACCCCGATATTAGCCAATTTGCATTGGCTTCCGGTCCACTTGAGATGTGATTTTAAAGTTCTGCTACTTACTTTTAAAATATTGCACGGCTTAGCACCTTCTTATCTCGTTGACCTCGTGGTACCATATGTTCCGTCCCGAAACCTTCGCTCACAAAATGCTGGTCTTTTAGTGATCCCGCGAGCCAAAAAGAAGTCCGCAGGTTCTAGAGCGTTCTCTATTCGGGCACCAATGCTTTGGAATGCACTTCCCTCAGATATTAGAGGCGCCACCTCAGTAGAAATGTTCAAAACACTATTAAAGACGCATTTATACTCTTGTGCATTTAGCTGAAATATTTGTTGGCCTGTTTACTGCCGCTTTTTTTTTCTTTTGTTTTCTTTTCTGCCCCCTTTTCCCCCGGCTGGGGGATTAGGTGACGGTGACCCACTAGGAAGTTTAAGGCATTGACCAACTGGGCATGCACCTGTTCCAGTGATGTCGTCTTCCTGCAGCGCGACATTTGATCAATTTATTTATATACTTTAGCATCTAATTTAATTATTTGTTGGCCTGTTTACTGCCGCTTCTTCTCTTTTCTGCCCCCTCCTTCCCCTGCTTGGGAATTAGGTGATGGGGACATGCTTTGAAGATTACGGCACTGACGAACCGGGAAGGGACCTGCTCTGCCGAAGTCGTCTTCATGCAGCGCCTTTTCTGATTTCCTTATAGTTCAGCACTTCATTGAACTACTTGTTGGCCTGTTTGCTATTTCTGTTCTTTCTTTTCTGTTCCCAATTCCCCGAATTAGGTGATGGCGATTCACTTGGAAGTGGCTGTACTGAATTTACACCAACTGACCGGTACAAGATCGAAGGCTCATCTTCGGATATGCTGCCATGGATATTACGGCCCTGGATGAGGACCCACTCCACTGAAGTCATCTTCCTGCAGCACTTCATTCAATTGACTCTTATATTATCTCATCTATTATTGCATAGCATCATTGTATGTGCCAAATGTTGCCCAGTTGGCATCCATTGCAGCCTGGTCATCCTGGAAGGGGGATTCCCCCATCTGTGGTCCCTTCTCAAGGTTTCTCACTTTTCCCCTAATGAGGTTTTGTGAGTTTTTCCTTGCCCTCCTGGGGGTTAAGATCGGGGATGTCGATTGTGGCTATGTAAAGCCCTTTGAGACTGTCTGTGATTAAGGGCTATACAAATAAAATTGACTTGACTTGACTTGACTTGACCTGAGGCCATAAGGAGGGAAGGAAATTTTCTACTGATTCTTATTCTTTTACTAATTGTTTGATGTGTTTTAGTTTTATGGCAAGTGATGTCGAGCTCGTGTGCAGCAATGAAATAAGGTGTTCAAGTGATGACCTCAGATGTCTGAGGTCATGAGAGGGATTAAAGGATAATGTAAATGGCAGTCAATTTAAAACTGAACAAAGGTTGGACTGCTCGGAGCCACTTTTGTGATCCTGGCATGGAAGTCCATTGTTTCAGAGGGGTCTCGTTCACACCTCCTGTGGTGCAGCTGTGATCTAATCTTCCTGCATTCATCTCCTGAGTGTCTGGTCATTAGCATGGTCTAAACTTCAGTTACACTTAAAGGATTTCATACTTTTGACTATTAAAGGAATATAAGAGTTTGAGCTTAACATAGTTCATTAGATGTTGGTGCATCCAATGTATGAAAATGTGATATTGTAAAATGCTGAGAGTGTGACTGGTGGCGCGAGGCTGGTTGCGGGGGTTGTGCAAGAATGGAATGTTTTAGAAGCAGAAGGCGCTGAGCGAGACGAGATGACTCCGGGACCAGTGGACGAAGGAGAGGCCATCGGGGGATAGCACAAGCAGGAGGAGTCGCCACGGGATTCGGCGGGAGGAGAAAGACCAATGAGAGCGAGCTAAAGTTAACTGCAATACACATAGCCAATAGAATCATGCCAGGATGCCTTTGTCTGTGCCATTTTGCATGTTGTATAGTATGAATCAGGACTGGGCAACTCGGGGGTAGAACACATTCGCTGGTGGCAAGAGAGGTGTAGACTTGTATTGAGAGGGATCCGAGATCTAGGTGCCATGTAGGAAATCTGTATTGGGAATAAATCCACTTCGTGTGTGAAAATGCCGGCTTCCTGATACCTTTCTATTGCAGAACGAGCGCGCATATTGTTGGATGTGTGGGAGTTGGGTAAGGTCGCAAATTGGAGTCAGATTACTTATTTGAGTTTACATTGGGTTAAAGTTAAATTCTAACATTGATATAAAGATAAATTCCAACAGCTTGAACCACCAAACTTTCAATTACGCGCTGAACGCGCTCACCAATTGCGCCACAGAGACATATGCAGGGGATTACTAATAATAGATTTGACACATATATCCCAATTCTTCGCCAAGAAACGGCACTCAGAAAACCTTGACTTTGTACCAGGTGAACATGAACCACCAACCCTTCAGTTCACAACCGAATGTGCAAACCGATACCAAATTTGATAACCAAATTGATTGTGCACCTCCCTGGGTGGGCTTGAACCACCAACCTTTCAGTTAACAGACGAACGCGCTCACCGATTGCGCCACAGAGACATGTCTACTGCTAAGATTTTACACATATTAGCAAATTCTTTGCCAAAGGATTTGCCACGAAGAGCACTCGGAATCCCTTGACTTTGTCCCAGGTGAACTTGAACCACCAACCCTTCAGTTCACAAACGAATGAGCAAAGCTATATTAAATTTGAAAACTGAAGTCCACGAGAGCGTCCCTGGGTGGGCTTGAACCACCAACCCTTCAGTTCACAACCGAATGTGCAAACCGACATAAAATTTGATAACCAAAATCCTTGTGTGCGTCCCTGGATGGGCTTGAACCACCAAACTTTCAGTTACTCGCTGAACGCGCTCACCAATTGCGCCACAGAGACATATGCAGGGTATTACTAATATTAGATTAGACACATATATCCCAATTCTTCGCCAAGAAACGGCACTCAGAAACCCTTGACTTTGTACCAGGTGAACATGAACCACCAACCCTTCAGTTCACAAACGAATTAGCAAATCTATATTAAATTTGAAAACTGAAGTCGACGCGTGCGTCCCTGGGTGGGTTTGAACCACCAACCTTTCAGTTAACAGCCGAACGCGCTCACCGATTGCGCCACAGAGACATGTCGACTGCTAAGATTTTACACATATTAGCCAATTCTTTGCCAAAGGAGTTGCCACGAAGAGCACTCGGAATCCCTTGACTTTGTCCCAGGTGAGCTTGAACCACTAAACCTTCAGTTCACAACCGAATGCGCAAACCAATACCAAATTTGAAAACCATAATGCTTGTGCACGTCCCTGGGTGGGCTTGAACCACCAACCTTTCAGTTAACAGTCAAACGCGCTCACCGATTGCGCCACAGAGACATGTCTACTGCTAAGATTTTACACATATTAGCCAATTCTTTGCCAAAGGAGTTGCCACGAAGAGCACTCAGAATCCCTTGACTTTGTCCCAGTGAACTTGAACCACCAACCCTTCAGTTCACAAACGAATGAGCAAAGCTATATTAAATTTGAAAACTGAAGTCCTCGCGAGCGTCCCTGGGTGGGATTGAACCACCAACCTTTCAGTTAACAGCCGAACGCGCTCACCGATTGCGCCACAGAGACATGTACAATAGGATATCTATTGTTACGATTTTACACATATAAGCCAATTCTTTGCCAAAGTCATTTCAGCAAAAGGGCACTCAGAAACCCTCGTCTTGGTCCCAGGTGAGCTTGAACCACTTAACCTTCAGTTCACAACCGAATGCGCAAACCAATACCAAATTTGAAAACCATAATGCTTGTGTACGTCCCTGGGTGGGCTTGAACCACCAACCTTTCAGTTAACAGCCGAACGCGCTAACCGATTGCGCCACAGAGACATGTCGACTGCTAAGATTTTACACATATTAGCTAATTCTTTGCCAAAGGAGTTGCCACGAAGAGCACTCGGAATCCCTTGACTTTGTCCCAGGTGAACTTGAACCACCAACCCTTCAGTTCACAACCGAATGTGCAAACCGATACCAAATTTGATAACCAAAATTCTTGTGCACGTACCTGGGTGGGCTTGAACCACCAACCTTTCAGTTAACAGTCGAACGCGCTCACCGATTGCACCACATAGACATGTCTTCTGCTAAGATTTTACACATATTAGCCAATTCTTTGCCAAAGGAGTTGCCACGAAGAGCACTCTGAATCCCTTGACTTTGTCCCAGGTGAACTTGAACCACCAACCCTTCAGTTCACAACCGAATGTGCAAACCGATACCAAATTTGATAACCAAAATTCTTGTGCACGTACCTGGGTGGGCTTGAACCACCAACCTTTCAGTTAACAGTCGAACGCGCTCACCGATTGCACCACATAGACATGTCTTCTGCTAAGATTTTACACATATTAGCCAATTCTTTGCCAAAGGAGTTGCCACGAAGAGCACTCTGAATCCCTTGACTTTGTCCCAGGTGAACTTGAACCACCAACCCTTCAGTTGACAACCGAATGTGCAAACCGATACCAAATTTGATAACCAAAATGCTTGTGCACGTCCCTGGGTGGGCTTGAACCACCAACCTTTCAGTTAACAGTCGAACGCGCTCACCGATTGCACCACAGAGACATGTCTACTGCTAAGATTTTACACATATTAGCCAATTCTTTGCCACGAACAGCACTCAGAATCCCTTGACTTTGTCCCAGGTGAACTTGAACCACCAACCCTTCAGTTGACAACCGAATGTGCAAACCGATACCAAATTTGATAACCAAAATCCTTGTGTGCGTCCCTGGATGGGCTTGAACCACCAAACTTTCAGTTACTCGCTGAACGCGCTCACCAATTGCGCCACAGAGACATATGCAGGGCATTACTAATATTACATTAGACACATATATCCCAATTCTTCGCCAAGAAACAGCACTCAGAAACCCTTGACTTTGTACCAGGTGAACATGAACCACCAACCCTTCAGTTCACAAACGAATTAGCAAAGCTATATTAAATTTGAAAACTGAAGTCCACGCGTGCGTCCCTGGGTGGGTTTGAACCACCAACCTTTCAGTTAACAGCCGAACGCGCTCACCGATTGCGCCACAGAGACATGTACAATAGGATATCTATTGTTAAGATTTTACACATATAAGCCAATTCTTTGCCAAAGTCATTGCAGCAAAAGGGCACTCAGAAACCCTTGTCTTGGTCCCAGGTGAGCTTGAACCACTAAACCTTCAGTTCACATCCGAATGCGCAAACCAATACCAAATTCGAAAACCATAATGCTTGTGCACGTCCCTGGGTGGGCTTGAACCACCAACCTTTCAGTTAACAGCCGAACGCGCTCACCGATTGCGCCACAGAGACATGTCTACTGCTAAGATTTTACACATATTAGCCAATTCTTTGCCAAAGGATTTGCCACGAAGAGCACTCGGAATCCCTTGACTTTGTCCCAGGTGAACTTGAACCACCAACCCTTCAGTTGACAACCGAATGTGCAAACCAATACCAAATTTGATAACCAAAATGCTTGTGTGCGTCCCTGGATGGGCTTGAACCACCAAACTTTCAATTACTCGCTGAACGCGCTCACCAATTGCGCCACAGAGACATATGCAGGGGATTACTAATATTAGATTTGACACATATATCCCAATTCTTCGCCAAGAAACTGCACTCAGAAACCCTTGACTTTGTACCAGGTGAACATGAACCACCAACCCTTCAGTTCACAAACGAATGAGCAAAGCTATATTAAATTTGAAAACTTTAGTCCACTCGTGCGTCCCTGGGTGGGTTTGAACCACCAACCTTTCAGTTAACAGCCGAACGCGCTCACCGATTGCGCCACAGAGACATGTCTACTGCTAAGATTTTACACATATTAGCCAATTCTTTGCCAAAGGATTTGCCACGAAGAGCACTCGGAATCCCTTGACTTTGTCCCAGGTGAACTTGAACCACCAACCCTTCAGTTCACAACCGAATGTGCAAACCAATACCAAATTTGATAACCAAAATGCTTGTGTGCGTCCCTGGATGGGCTTGAACCACCAAACTTTCAATTACTCGCTGAACGCGCTCACCAATTGCGCCACAGAGACATATGCAGGGGATTACTAATATTAGATTTGACACATATATCCCAATTCTTCGCCAAGAAACGGCACTCAGAAACCCTTGACTTTGTACCAGGTGAACATGAACCACCAATCCTTCAGTTCACAAATGAATGAGCAAAGCTATATTAAATTTGAAAACTGAAGTCCACTCGTGCGTCCCTGGGTGGGTTTGAACCACCAACCTTTCAGTTAACAGCCGAACGCGCTCACCGATTGCGCCACAGAGACATGTCGACTGCTAAGATTTTACACATATAAAGCCAATTCTTTGCCAAAGTCATTGCAGCAAAAGGGCACTCAGAAACCCTTGTCTTGGTCCCAGGTGAGCTTGAACCACTTAACCTTCAGTTCACAACCGAATGCGCAAACCAATACTAAATTTGAAAACCATAATGCTTGTGAACGTCCCTGGGAGGGTTTGAACCATCAAAATTTCTGTTAACAGCCGAACGCGCTCACCGATTGCGCCACAGAGACATGTCTTCTGCTAAGATTTTACACATATTAGCCAATTCTTTGCCAAAGGATTTGCCACGAAGAGCACTCAGAATCGCTTGACTTTGTCCCAGGTGAACTTGAACCACCAACCCTTGAGTTCACAACCGAATGTGCAAACCGATACCAAATTTGAAAACCAATATATTTGTGTGCGTCACTGGGTGGGTATGAAACACCAGCCTTTCAGTTAACAGCGAAACGCGCTCACCAATTGCGCCACAGGGACAGGGGATACCTACTGTTAAGATTTTACACATATAAGTCAATTCTTTGCCAAAGTACTGCCACAAAATGGCACTCATAAACCCTTGTCTTGGTCCCAGGTGAACTTGAACCACTTACCCTTCAGTTCAGAACCGAATGCGCAAACCAATACCAAATTTGAAAGCTATAATTCATTGGGGCGTCCCTGGGTAGGCTTGAACCACCAACTTTTCAGTTAACAGCCGAACGCGCTCACCAAAAATTTCATCTGAACAGCATTTCGGAAAACCTCAATGTCATCCCTGCGTGGGCTGAAACACCAAACTCTCAGTTGACAGCCGAATGCGCTGAACCACAGAAACATGTACAGGATG